>NC_058084.1:79711369-80011369 GCF_014858855.1 Bufo gargarizans
TAAGGAGCTTCGCAGCAGAGGCAGCACGAGCCGGCACATCGAATACCTTCCGAAGAGAAGCAACAAAACCGGAAAACTCGGCAACCACCGGATTGTTGTTCTCCCATAAAGGGCTGGCCCAGGCCAAGGCCTTGTCCGAGAGCAGCGAGATCAAGAAGCCCACCTTTGATCTCTCAGTAGGAAAGGCATGTGGCAGCAACTCGAAATAAATGGCCACCTGGTTAAGGAAACCTCGGCACTGAGTTGGCTCTCCCCCAAAGCGCTGTGGAAGGGGGGCAGAACCGGTCATACCCCGAAACACCGCAGGTGCAGCAACAGGTGTCGGGGTAGACTCTGGCGCAACAACCGGAGCGGCAGTAGGAGCGGGCCCAGGAGCGACAACCGACCCATCGGCAACGGAAGCTAAATGAGCCGTGCGTTCAAGCAGGGTTTGTAACACCACAGCGAACCGACCCAACAGGTGATCCTGCTGATCAAGTCTGGCAACCAGCGTAGGTAGCGAGGATGGCCCTGTACCGTCAGAATTCATGGCTTGGTCCTAATGTCATGGAACCATGAACCAGACGTACAACTGAGATAGGTGGAATAAGAAGGCTTTATTGAAAATCAAGCCGTAGCTAAAGTCCAAACGGATGGCTAAACTGAAGCAGGGTCTTGCGTAGACGGAGGTCAGGAACCAGGAGGGTAGTCAGACGTAGCCAGGATCGGGAACCAACGGGGTAGTCAGACGAGGCCAGGATCAGGAACCAACGGGGTAGTCAGACGAGGCCAGGATCAGGAACCAACGGGGTAGTCAGACGAGGCCAGGATCAGGAACCAGAAGCAGCAGCAGTCTTTGAAGCATGTGCACACAGGAGGACCAAGCAAGGAACTGAAGCCACAGACCTTCTATATATAT
This sequence comes from Bufo gargarizans, assembly GCF_014858855.1. Classification (NCBI taxonomy): domain Eukaryota; kingdom Metazoa; phylum Chordata; class Amphibia; order Anura; family Bufonidae; genus Bufo; species Bufo gargarizans. Next base: position 79,712,268 of record NC_058084.1, read on the forward strand.
GAGCTAGGCATCCAGCTCCTCCCAGTGGGAAGGAGGAGCCGCAGGGTGGGAGGCTACAAGAAACCCAGAAACCAAGATGGCCGCCAGCACATGTCAAACGAAGGAGAACAGTGAGAAGGTAAGACCATGACAATTTCAGCCAGAATGATATAGTCTGTTTCATCAGGCACCGGTGTCTGGAAATCCTGGTTGATCCAAGCCTGATTCATCTTTATAACGGTTAGTCTCTCAACATTTTGTGTTGAAAGGTGAATTCTCTTTGGGGTAACTATGCCACCTGCCACACTTAACACTATCTCTGATGCCACACTACTGGCCGGGCGTGAAAGCTTGCCAAGGGCAAACTCGGCCAGTTGTGGCCACAATTCAAGTTTGGCTGCCCAGTAGTCCATGGGGTCTGGATGCAGTCCAAGTATGCCACCACCTGCTGGTTCAGGTTCTGCTGCTGGATGGTTTCTTCACTAGGTGGCTGAAGAAAACTACTCATCAGACACTCAAGACTTAAGTAGCTTTTTATGGACCTGGTGCTGCTCCTGTTCCTGGGGGACAGCAGTCATGGCAGTGGAGTGTGAGCTTAGAGGGTGTCCCCGGTTTAACCTTCGCAAGAATGGGCGATGGCGCACATAGGCAGCGACCAACTGACTACAAAGGATGTCTCGATAGTAGTTGAGTTTTTCTTATCCCTCTCAGAAGGTGTAAAAAAGGCCCCCATTTTGAAGCGGTACCGAGGGTCTAACATTATGGAGAGCCAGTAGTCATCCCTCTGCCGAATAGTAATAATGCAGCTGTCTCTACGCATGCAACTCAGCATGCATCTGGCCATTTGTGCAAGGGACTTCCTGCCTCCATATCCACTGCATACTGCCACGGTCTGTTGGGGTCATCTGCATCACCTTTGTCATCGCCCCCTAGCTCCTCATGCTCCTCCTGCTCCTCTCCTTTCACTTGGGCAGATAAACCACCTAGTTCTGTATAGAGGTCCTGGACGTTTATGTCCTCCTCCTCGTCCTCATCCTCCTCCTCCTCCTGTGCCAGTTCAACCTCCACCGGGCTCAAGGGGCCATGAGATGTAGACGCCACGTCCTCTGTCCTCTCGCCAGTCAGATTTATCAGCATTCCCTCCAAGGCATGAAGGAGTGGAATGACATTATTCATCCCGTAGTCCTGGCGACTGACAAATAAAGTCGCCTCCTCAAAGGGCCTGAGCAAACGGCAGGTGTCGTGCATGAGCTGCCACTGTCTAATGTCAAAGGTACAGCGGGGTGTAGTCCTGTACATCTACATTATCAAGAAATTGGTCACAGGTTTCCTCTGCTCGTACAGTCGGTACAACATGTGGAGCATAGAGTTCCAACGTGTGGAAACATCTCATAAAAGGCGATGTAGGGGAGCACCATTCTGCCTTTGCAGGTGAAGGAGGGCGTGTTTTGCACAGTATGAGTGGCTGAAGTGCACGCATAGTTTCCTTGACATTTGCAAGATGTTTTGCAGTTGGATGGAAGACTTCAGGGATCAGGATCGGATTGAAGAAGTGCGCCATGCAAGACACATGGGTGAGCCCTCCCTGATGGAGTACAGACAAAATGTTTTTCCTGTTATCGGTGACCATGGTTCCTTTCTCCAGTTGGCGAGGAGACAGCCAGGATTCAATTTCTAGGTTGATGACTCTGAGCAGGTCCTCACTGGTGTGAGTCCATTTGCCCAGTCTGACCAGGTGCAGAACCATGTGACAATGCCATGCTTTGCATAGGTGGTATGCTGGAGGACCACTCAGAACTGTGCCTACAAGATGGAGGATGAGGAGGCAGAGGAGGACATTGGCGCAGAAATCCCATGGTTAAAACATACGTTTGCAGGGCTGGTACAGCTTTTTTAGAGACCTAATATTGGCTTAGGACTCTCCACCTTGGCTGGACACAAGCCATCAGTTCTCTGAAAGGTGCAGAGTCAGTGACTTGGAACGGGAAGGACTGTTGTACCAACAACTTGGCCAGATGTACGTTCAGCTTCTGCACTGTTGGATGAGTGTAAGTCTATGTATAACAGAACCAATAAAGTATACATGGCGCAGCAGGTGAACTAGATAAACATGCCTATATATTAAACCGCCTGTTGAAGCTACATCTGATGCACAGCAAGTCTATGTATAATAGAACATATCAAGGATAAATAGCACCGCAGGTGAACTAAATAAACGTGCCTATATATTAGATCGCCTGTTGACTCTGAGTCTGATGCACAGTAAGTCTATGTATAAAAGAACAGATTACGTATGAATGGCGCAGAAGGTAAACCAGATATATGCGCATATATATTACAAGACCGCCTGTTGACGCTGAATTTGATGCACAGTAAGTCTATGTATATCAGAACAGATTAGGTATGAATTGAATGGCGCAGCAGTTGACCTAGATAAACATGCCTATATATTAGACCACCTGTTGATGCTGATTCTAATGCACAGTAAGTCTATGTATAATACAACAGATTAAGTATGAATGGTGCAGCAGGTGAACTAGATAAATGTGCCTACTGTATATAATAAACTGTCTGTTGACAATGAGTCTGATGCACAGAAAGTTGAACAAGATGCACAGGATGATTACACTAAACCTGCACTGTCCCTGCCCTATCCCTGCACTCTCCCTATCCAATATTCTACAATAAAAAGATTTGTGAAACACTGTCCCTAGCACTTGCCTTGTCTGTCCCTATACTGAGCTCACAGTAAAATCATGGAGACCGGGCGGGATGAGGCTTTTGGCTATTTGTGGATTGACTGGCTGCACAGAATTATGGCTAATCTTGCGTTCCCAGGCTTCTTGCTTTCACTTTGCAACACGTTTTTAGGAAAAAAGCAATTTGTTACCACAAAGAGCAAGGAAATTAGAATTCCTTGTGAATTAGATTTTGCCTAAAATTTGGATCGATATCTAATTCTGATGCTTCGATTCGCTCATCACTATTCACAATACATTTGTAAGTGCCTTGTGTTAACTTTCTCTACATGATAAATGCCATTTGCTGTAGTGAGACAACCCCTTTAACCCCTTCCCAACACATGACATAATAGTACGTCATGGCGGCAGGTGAATTGCCACATTTTGACGTACTATTACGTCATGGTGATCAGGCGGGCACTGGAGTGGTGCGCGCCTGATCACTGCAGGGGCCCGGCAGTCCCTGATAGCCGGGCCCCTGCTGTATCCGCCGGCATGGCTGTAAAAGCTGATGGCGGAGGATTAACCCCTTCTATGCTGTGGTCAGCGGCATAGGAAGAATTTACGGCAGGTGAGGGAGCCCATCGGGTCCCCGCGCTGCTGTGGCGGGGACCCGATGGGTGAGAAGGCAGCCCGATTCCTTGCAGAGGCTGCCCAATGCCTTGCAAGGCATCAGGACCTGAGTCTCCTAGGCAACCTGTTAGTGTATTACTCAGTGTATTGTAATGCATTGCAGAGAGGATCAGACCCCCTCAAAGTTGAAGTTCAATAGTGGGACAGTAATAAAGTTAAAAAAAGTTTTAAGTTAAAAAAGAAAAAAAACGTCCCTCTCCCCTGATTTTATAATAAAAAATAGAAAAAAAAGAAAAAACACACATATTGGTTATCACCTCGTCAATAACCACTGGTGATAAATATATCACATGATCCAACCCGTCCGATAAACACCGTAAAAAAGCTAAACAAACAAAAAACTTACATCACAAAAAGTGCAACATCAAGCGATCAAAAGGGTGTATGCCCCCAAAATGGTACCAATATAACTGTCACCTCATTCCGCAAAAAACAAGCCCCTACATAAAACAATCACCCAAAAAATTAAAAAACTATAGCTCTCAGAATATGGAGACACTAAAACATGATTTTTGAGTGAATAAATGTAAAAAAGTTGACATATTAGGTATCGCTGCATCCATAACAACCAGCTCTATAAAAATATCACATGACCTAACTCCTCAGATGAACACCGTAAAAATAAATATGAAAACAGTACCAAAAAAAAGCCTTTTTTTTGTCACCTAACATTACACCAAGCGATCAAAAAGGTGTATGCCCCCCAAAATAGTTTCAATCAAACCGTCACCTCATCCCGCAAAAAATGAGATTCTACCTAAGACAATTGGCTAACAAATAAAAAAACTTTGCCTCTTGGACTATAAAAACACTAAAACATCATTTTTCTGTTTAAAAAAAATGCTATTATTGAGTAAAACTTTACAAAATAAGAAAAAGTATACATATTAGGTATTTCCACGTCTGTAATGACCTGCTCTATAAAAATATCACATGACCTAATCCCTCAGGTGAACGCTGTAAAAATAAATAAATACAAACTGTGCCAAAACAACAAATTTTTTGGTCACCTTGCCCCATAAAGTGTAATAATGAATGATCAAAAAATTATATGTACCCAAAAATGGTACCAATAATAACGTAATCTCTTCCTGCAAAAAAAGGAGCCCCTGCACTAGACGATCGGCAGAAAAATAATAAAAAATTGGCGTTCAGAAAAAAAATCTTTATTATGTAAAACTGCAAGAAACATAGAAAATAGACATATTTGGTATAATCACATCCGTAAGAGCATGCTCTATAAAAATAGCAGATGTTCTAACCAAGCAGATGAACATTGTAAAAAAACAAAAATGAAAACTGTGCCGGAACAGCCATTTTTTGATTACTTTGCCTCACAAACAACGTAATATAGAGTGATTAAAAATCATATGTACCCCGAAATAATACCAATAAAACTGTCACCTTATCCCGTAGTTTCCAAAATGGTGTCACTTTTTGGAAGTTTTTACTGCAGGGGTGCATCAGGGAGGTTTCAAATGGGACATGATGTCTAAAAACCAGTTCAGCAAAATCTGCCTTGCAAAAACCATACGGCGCTCCTTTCTTTTTGCGCCTTACCATGTGCCCTTACATCAGTTTACGACCACATATGGGGTGTTTATGTAAACCACAGTATCAGTATAATAAATATTGAGTTTTGTTTGTCTGTTAACTCTTGATGTGTTAAAGAAATTATGGATTAAAATGGAAAATCTGCCAAAAAAGTGAAATTTAGAAATTTCGCCTCCATTTTCCTTTAATTCTCGTGTAATACCTAAAGGGTTAACAAAGTTTGTAAAATCAGTTTTGAATAACTTGAGGGGTGTAGTTTCTACAATGGGGTCATTTATGGGGGGTTTCTACTATGTAAGCCCCAACAAAGTGACTTCAGACCTGAACTGGTCCTTAAAAAGTGGGTTTTGGAAATTTTCTTAAAATGTTTAAGAATTGCTTCTAAAATTCTAAGCCTTCTAACGTCCTAAAAAAATAATATGACATTTACAAAATGATGGTAACATAAAGTATACATATAGGAAATGGTAAGTAATAAATCTTACTTAATTAAAAAAAATACTGTATTTTATGAGGTATCACTTTCTGTTTTAAAAGCAGAGAAATAGAAATTTAGAAAATTGCTAATTTTTAAAACTTTTTGGTAAATTTGGGATTTTTCATAAATAAAGGTGAAATATATTGACTCAAATTTATGACTGTCATGAAGTACAATGTGTCACAAGAAAACATTCTCAGAATGGCTTGGATAAGTAAAAGTGTTCCAAAGTTATTACCACATAAAGTGACACATGTCAGATTTGCAAAAAATGGCCTGGGCAGGAGGGTGAAAACTGGCCCGCGGTAGGAAGGGTTAAAGGCTATGTACATCTTTGGGGGTCATTTTCTTAATTATTATTACTAATCTTTTTTTTTTCAATTGGTCTTTATAAAAAAAAATATGGAACCTTTTTTTGTGTACAGAGCTGAGATGCTGTAGTAGCAGCCTCTGGATTTTCTCTCTTTTCCGCTCTTTTTCCGCATTATAAACACAGAATAATCCTTTTTTGGTGGCAGATGCCTTCTTCTTTGTCTTCTGACCTGTAAAATGGTGGCTGCCATTTTTAGTGATTTGTCTAATATGAACCACAATTTTTTTGGGATTTGCAACAATCCAAATTTTTGTGGAACATTCATAATTAATTTGACTTGCCTAGAATTGTTTTGTTCATCTCTATTCAACCCAAGTAGGATTTAGATGCTTTAATCCGCATAAGGGCGATGATTTATCATGACAGGATTTTTTAAAGTCAGTTTTGCAGGAGTCTGCCTTGTTGTAATTTGGGCCAAAGTTATGGAATGTTACACAGCGTTTGATAAATTTGGTGCATTTTTAAGTCTAGCAGTTCTGTTCTCTTTAGGCCAGTTTCACACAAGCGTATTCAGCCTGGGAAACTCACTCTGTGTGAAAGCAGTATTTCATGGACTGAACACTGCTCCTCTGAAGTGAACTCACTTTAACATAATGATTTATGATGCTGTGAATTCCCATCTCACAACGAGTCTACTGAACTGTAGTCACATAATGCCGTAACCTGAATTATGTAGACCCCCGGTTAAATGGGAATTGACAGCAACATAAATCATTACTATGCTGCAAGTTCACTTTAGAGGAGCAGTGATCAGTCCATGAAATACTGCTTTCACATGGAGTGAGTTTCCCAGGATGAATATGCTTGTGTCAAACTGGCCCTTACTGGGGTAAGAGTGCAAGAATTTTCCAACTTTATAAAAAGTCACAGTTCATTAATCTGGCTTAAAGGGATTGTCTCATCTGAGACATTGATGACATATTGCTAGGATATGCCACCAATGTCAGATAAGTGCGGGTCCCACCACTAGCACCAGCATCAGTCTCTGGAATGGGACCCCCAAAGAGAAAAAGAATGAACCACGCAAGCACGGTCAACCTCCATTTACTTTTATGGGAGATCTTATGCCTAGTGCTGGCATTGCTATTTCTGGCGGTCCCCTAGAGGTGCATGGAGAGGTGGCCGTGCATGTGCAGTGCGCTCTCCATTCACTTCTATGGGACTTCCGAAAATCAGCTGAGCACGATCATTCAGTTATTTTCTGAATTGTCAAAGAAGAGAATGGAGTGAATGCTGCTGTGCATGCCAAGTGCCCTCTCATTAACTTTGGGGGCCCTATTGTAGACATTGCGACATAGCACCAATGTCTCAGATGACACAACCCCTTTAAATTGGCTTAACAGGATAATGTACATCCACTTTCCCACCAACTTTTCAAAACTGGAGTGAGTTTGTAAAAATGCAAGCTGTCACAAATAAGTCTGAAAAGCTGCAAAACACCCACCTTCTGGAGTGCGGGGAGGGATAAATTCCCCACAAGGTCTCTGACAACTGTACGTCTGTAAGCAGTAGTGCAATTTAGGGTAAGACCAAACAGTGTGGCTACAGCCCATGGCCACATGAAAAATCAGTTGCACCGTTTGGGCCTATCCTTACGTGTGAGTCCTGTAATGTCAAACTATCATATCTCAGTCTAGTAATAAGATCTTAAAAATGTTTTCCAAATATTTAGTGCACAATGAATGGCCCATTTTCATTTATATCTGGTCTGGATCACAAGATAACTGGCCTATGAATTAGTAAAACATCTCTTTAACCCAACAGAGCAAAGATACTGCGTGTAGTAAATATGCATGAAGAATATAGCACGGAGACTGAAGACAAGCATTCGGTAAGGATTTGATAAATCATGCTCAAAACTATAGTTAGGTGTCTTGCATGGGGCTAAAGATCAGTTGCAGATCTTTAGGATCAAACTGCTGAGACCCCGCTGATCATGAAAATGAAGGGGTTTTAGAATTTTGGCCACACTTGACCACATTTCCCCATACACTGGGTCTGTGTCCTGCAACCCAACATATCTAGAGGGGTTGTCAAACCTCAGACTTTGGTGCCATATCGCTAGGATATGCCACCAAACTGAAATAGGTACAGGTCCTACCTCTGGGACCTGCAGCTCTCTCTAGAATGAAGCCTCAAAGTAAACAAGAGCACACCACTCATGCATGTCCGCCCTTCATGCATTTTCATGGGAGTTCCAAAAATAGATGGACTATTACCCGCAGTCCCATAGAAGTGAAAGGATTGGTGGCTGCACTTGACTGGTGCCCTCTCCATTCATTTCTATGGGACTTCTGAAAATAGCCGAGCACACTTGCTCAGCTGTTTTTAGAACTCCCATAGAAGTGAATGGAGAGCACGTCATGCATGCATTGTGCGCTCTTGTTCACTTTGGGGGCCCCGTTCTAGAGATAGGTGCGGGTCCTACAGGTGGAACCCACACCTATCTAAAATTGATGGCATATTCTAGCGATATGCCACCAATATGTGAGGTGACACAACCCCATTAAGTGAATGGGCTAAGCTACAATATTGGATACGGCACATGGAACAGTGTGACACCTTAGCAATCACCATGATCCCTACATTCTTTCAGTTTATGGGTAGGGAGACTCAGTGGTTTGACCATACTTTACTAGCATTTGAATATTCAATTATGGGGAATTCTGAAATTTTTCCCCTGATCTGCCATGGCAAACACTCATTTGGGGTCACATATATTGCATAAGTTTTGTGCATTTTAGGTCGACTTCTTGGGACAAGCCTGTTGCATATGGCACATCCTATAGATATATAATCAATATTCAGGCCCATACAATTTTTTATATTTACTGCGCCTAACAGTGGGATGTAAGGGTAACATTGTTTAGAATACAGTGTATGATTAAGTTATCATATTCAGCTATCATTTAAGATGCAAGTGAATAATTCTTTATCACATACGAGGAAACATTTCATTTTATATACAATGATAGGCAAACATTTACCAATGTCTCTATAGAATGAGAGAAGTCCCCTAAAAACATGGAGAGAACAAACTCACTCTGAGAACAAACAAACTGGTGGGCAAATTAGGACCCCTGGCCCCACTCATACAGGGACTTCATTATAAACCGAATGGACAGATGGAAATATGACAGAAACTGAAGGACCTGGTATCACAGGGTCGTCCATTCATTTCCCCAGCAGAAGTTTGTGCAGTTCGCCAACAGGATATTTTTTTTTTCTGAGTTTTGACTCTTTGGACAAATACTTAAAATGAATGCAAATTTTTGGAGTGATTCACAAGATTATGCTATAAATAGCTGTCGGTTAGCCCCAACTGCACCAGGTGCAGAGCTCTGATTCCCACCATAGAAGAACCATAAGGATGCACCGTCCTTTTTGGGAATGGGGAGGATAAAGTGGCATCTCATCCTAACTTTGCTTGCTAGTAGTAGTTAACTAGCTGGGTTTCTTGGTGCTCATGTAGTAAACAGAGTACGTATCCAAAAGCATGGCGGTGCTAATCCTCTTGATATGTGATTTAGGCCAGGGCTACTTGACGACATGTGTTACCCAATAGCAAGTTGCAAGACCAAAAACATTTGTGTGACTGGTCTGCAACTTACTGTTGTGCGACTATTTGAAAGCTTTAATTTGGCTTAAAAAACACAGCCAAGTTGCAGAAAGTCACAGGCAAGTCACATGAATTTGTGGTAGATGATGGGAAATTGGCATGAAATTCGCAACCAAAAATCCAAAAATATATTCTTTGCGACTGTCGCGTTGCAATTGTGGCATGTTGTGTGCTGTATTGCAACCTCATTGACAATCATTAGATGTGGTGCTGCAATGCGACAACACAATCTTAATGTTGTGCAACACTTGTCTCCATGAAGCCCCAGCCTCAGAGCCCATTCAGACGGCCGTATGTGTTTTGCGGTCTGCAAATTGCTGGATCCAAAAAACACAGATACATGTCCATGTACGTTCCGCAAAATGTGGAACGTCCTGTGGAAGAAATTACTATTCTTGTCCACAATTGTTGACAAGAATAGGACATGTTCTATCTTTTTTGCGGAGCCGCATCTTTTCCGGACCCTTTTGAAATAAATGGGCCTGCATCTGTTCTGCAAAATTGCAGAACGGATGCGGACCCATAAATTTGGTTGTGTGAATGGGCCCTTAGTCTTTCTTCCAGAACTATCTGTGTATCCGGCAGAGGAACAGACTGCCAGAGTCCACTGTGCATTGCCAGATCCGCATTCACATCAATGGGATCCGGAGGTGATCCGGCCGCTTTCCAGCATACAGTATATGCTGGATACAGGGACCGGAACAGAGTGCCAGAGTTCACAATGCAGATGTGAACTCGGCCTTCATTTTTCATTTCTTCTATCATTCTTCCAGGAGGTAAAAGTTATCTCTGTTGGGGCACCACTCGTCTTTCTCAATGCCAAGAGATTCCACAAGGACGTCTTGGAGATGAACCGTAAATTTGTAACAAGAAGAGATTCCTGTATGGTGAGTGAATGTATTATTATCAAAAGTCAATCATGGTTGCTCCTGTTCCTGCTTCTGGAGCAGTGTTTCTGAACTCAAGTCTTCAAGCATAATTTAAAGATACTATGGGAGATATTTATCAGATATATATATTTAAAGCTACAGCATTTACTGCCAGTAGTGTGACCAGCAATTACAGTTGTACATACAATCCCTACTGCATATGAGGGACTATGGCTCAGACACCATTACACCCATCACCTATATCCCATCCAGGCCAGACCAACTCATAAAAGACTGTATTTCACAATGGACACCTACAGCCACAATTGCCAGCTTTCAGCTGTTAGCAAGAAGTTCGGGAGAGAGACATAAGCAATATAGCATACCAGAGGTGTTATTATCAGCTACTTTGCTAGCCACCATACCTCATCATCCGGGAAAGGAAATGGCACTCTATACAACTACTGCTGGATGTACTCCTATCTTACACTAAGTAAGGTGAGACTTTTATTCTACTGGCCTAATTTATTATATCATCTTTTCACGGCACCGATTCCCAGGGAGTAACGTCCTGAGGGAGTACACCATGACACATCATCTCATCAGAGCCATTACCACTCACATCCTCTGCTCCGGCAACTTAGGGCTCGCTGCACCTTGAAGGGTAGAGTAAACTTCAAGTAACTAAAACCAGTAATGAGAAAAAAGATGAAAAGTTACTGTAAATGGTATTGGTACATATATAGTAAAGCAAACAAGCATTGATAAGATTTCCTTTTCAAGAAGAAATCTAGATGATGTTGTTTGTTGACTGACATTGGGAAATGGTGGGTTTCATATTGATGCAGCTTTTTCCACCATTGCCTATATATAGGAATAGTATTATTGAGGTCACGTGTGGCTTTATGTATTGCTTAGTGTTGATCACGAATATTCGAATTTCGAATTTTTATCGCGAATATAGGTACTTTGAAAATTCGCGAATATTTCGAATAGTTATATATATTCGTAATTTCGAATATTAGTTTTTTCCCGATTTTTTTCCGATTATTTTTTTTTTTTAATCAGTACACATGATCCCTTCCTGCTTCTAGCTTGTGGGCCAATAAGAAGGCTGCAATATACTTGACTTTAGGAGTAGTGATGAGCGGCAGGGGTCATATTCGAAAAAAAAAAATCTTGAAAAAATCGGCAAGGTAATGATTGTGTAATATGCAAATTTTCGTAATTCGCATTTTCGAATTCGAATTTTTATTGCGAATTTTAAACTTTTAGACAAAGAAGATTATAGCACTATATTAGCTAAATTGCTCTATATTCGGTTTTTTTCGAATATTCGCTATATTGCTATATATTCTTGTTTTAGAATATTACAAATATTCGAAAAAACTAAGTTATAGCAATATAGCGAATATTAAAAAAAAAAATAATATAGAGCAATTTAGCTAATATAGTGCTATAATCTTCTTTGTCTAATAGTTGTAATTTTTTTCTCATCTGAAGTTCAGATTGGAAAAAAATTACAACTATAAAAAAAAAGATTATGGCACTATATTAGCTAAATTGCTCTATATTCTTTTTTTTTGAATATTCGCTATATTGCTATATATTACGATCATTTGAAAAAACTGTTATAGCAATATAGCGAATATTCCAAAAATCGAATATAGAGCAATTTAGCTAATCTAGTGCTATAAATGCCTATAATCTTCTTTGTCTAATAGTTGCAAGTTGAAAAATTCGCAATAAAAATTCTAATCCAAAAATTCTAATTCCGAAAATTCGCATATTACACAATCATTACCTTGCCGATTTTTTTCAAGAAAAAAAATCGTGAATTTTCGACGAATATTCTAAAAAATATTCGCGAAATATCGCGAATTCGAATATGACCCCTGCCGCTCATCACTATTGCCAATAAGCATTTATTTATTTTTTTAATCATGAAGACAAAGAGGAGAAAAAGGTTGCAGGACTTGAATGTCATAAAATGACATGTCACGGTGGGGAGTGGGGAAAACCCCCCATCGCACAATACCGGCTGATATTGGTTAACAGCTAGGCTGGAATGAGAAATAAGGGAGCAGGACACCTCCTACTGCGTCTCTAAATCTGACCCTGACTCCTAACAGTATGAGCCAACCCAGATGGTAGGAGGACTCATACCCACGAACTTCGGGGCCCTACTAACCATCAAGGAATCCCTGGGCAAGGAGCAGGGTAGAGACAACCTGTTTCTCCAAGAAACAGATTAACAGGAGTCTCCACCGGCCAGGCGGTAAGGAAAGGAGACCGTATGCAGCCTATGGAATAGGCAGGTAGGCGACAACCACAACACACTAACCTGCCACAGACACACCGTCTGGAACCCGCGCACAAGTGCTGATGTCCACACACCAAAAGGACACAGCACATACACACACACGGGAATCCAGAACACACATAGCAGCATACGGATAAATGGTTCCCCCTCTGGGAAACCAGCCCCCTTCTGGAGGACACAACATAAAACAGGGAAATGTCTAGCAGACATGCTGGACACAACATCAACAGACCAGACATGTAACAACACACTAGAGATAAATACACCCTGAACATAACCCAGGGTAGGATGGGAAGGAGACACCGGGATGACCTTGACGACAACTAGAATGGCCCTCACTGGACAGATGGTAAATCCAGGAACAGTAAACCACCAGCACACACCAAGGCTGGAGGAAGACTGAACTTCAGGCTTCCAGCAGAAGCTAAATAGCCCAAAGCGACCACACCTAGCACACACATTAACCCTGTGTTCACCAGAAAGGAAAAGGAAATAACACAAAGGCAAATGGCACACACATGCCGAAACAACTGCATGTGAGGCAACCGTGTCACGGCACACACAACATAGGCCGTGACACTGCCCCCGCATGCAATAACAACAACACGTTGCCGCAGGCAACAGCATGTGTGGCAACAGTATCACAGCGCACAAACACAGGCCGTGACAATGACTTTTTGATTTTGGGAATTAAATATTAATTTCTACCTAGTCAGACCCATTTAAAATAGCCTTAAAATACTATGGTCCATATTAAGGTTTCAAAACCATAACCAGCTGTTGTTTTACTGAACCAAACTAAAGTCCCACCACTGTAGGCTTCAGTAGAACCATGTGGGGTCCGAATGTTGGACCCTAATTGATTATTTTGAGCTCTTTTCTGTGCCCTGTTTACTTTCCTCCTTGCTCTATCAGTGTAGTACCCCAGAGCGGACACTACCATTCCTACACCCTGCTACTGTTTCTAATGGCTAACAAAAAATGTTATTTGCTTCCAGGTCCTTTGATATTGTGCTTTAAAAGCATTGCTATGTAACTTATGTATTGTGTTTCCTGCACTGTGCCTGGTTCACCAGCAGGTGGCAGTGTGTCTTGCTGAGTATCTTTAGATAGAATGGAACTACCATTACATTCTCACCGTTTTGGGCAGAAGTGGGCTAGTCTTGCTTCCTACCAAGAGGTTGCAGGAAGCTATAGTCAGTCTAGCCTAGTCTAAAGTTGATAGTGGAGGTGAGGAGTTGAGTCTTTGAAGACCAAAGAGAACAGATATGGCGCAGTTAGTCTCCCAAGGGAAGCAGCTTGCAAAGCACCCAATTCCTTGCAGTTTACAGACAGAGTTTACGAGGGGTCAACAGCCAAAGGCACGCCACTGAAAGGTACCAGAACTGTCATAGAGTCCAGCTATGAGACCGAAGCCAGAGTCTAGCACAGCAGGAAACAGAAAGCGAAGTATCCCTGTTTGCCTGCCAGTTTGCCCCAAAACCTGCTGGAGCCAGAGAAAGACCAAATATTGTCTGGAGTCTGGACTCTTACGCCACCAACTATCACTCTCCCCTTTATTGCTATGGAGCCTAACCCTGGGGAGCAATGGTATCCAGGTAGAAGCACCGTGACACACAAACAAAACTACTAAGGCCTCATCACCATTCAGTATTCCTAAAACCTTGGGACACGATCGGCCCTGGGGGGCAGCATGTTGCATCAGTATTACATTTTCCACCCCTGCCGTCATTCATAGGGATTACTAACTGCACTTCACCTCTGAGTGGAGATGGGCCCCTTTAGATGCTGGGCCCCAGAGCCACTGCTATGTTTCTGAAGTCACTTCTTAAAGTTTGGTAACTATGGGTGACTGCAGTTGCCAGTGTTTAACTGGCCCACCACAGTACCTCTGGTGGGCCCAGGCATTGAGACCATAGTGGGCCCCAAAAATCTAGGAAAAAAATTTTGATTGGAGCTGCATTTGGAGCCAATCACTTGCCAATACTATTTTTAAACAAAACCTATTAAACTTTATTAATGAATATAGGGTTTGGGCCTCAAAAATAATTTCCTCTGGTGGCCACAAGGAACGCCAGGCCGACACTGGCTGTTGCCCTCACTGTTCTCCTAGGAGAAACAGTATACAATGATCTCTATCTCCTGAGAGGCAGCATGTCTGTCGGAAGGAACAGTTTTGTAGAAAACCTGCTTTTTTGCTGTTCTTTTTCTTTACTCAAATGACATGCTGTATATTATATGTCTATCTGTCTATCTTTCTATCTATGTGTCTGTCTATCTGTCTAAAATCTAATAACTTGATATGTATTTTAGCATACAAATGGAGCTTTACTAATGACAACACCCAAAGGATTTTACAATGGTAAGTAAATATTTCTTTTTTCAGTGAACTGATGATAGAAATCCATTGTATAGCACTGACATACCTGTACAGTATTAGATTAGACTGCATTTTGATGTGATGATGACTACTTAGGAGACCACTAATCTTCAGGGTTGTTATTAGTTATGTTAACAGTAGTTTAAAGTTATTTGGGGTAATATGTGTTGCATTCAAAGCTAATATAAAAAATTACATAATTTATCTATCTTTATTGTTTATAGGCCATGACAATTTTGCAACCCACATAAAGAGAAGACAATGGGGGTCATTTATTCTTAGATAAATGCCAAGTCTTAAAAAGGGTGTGTGGCATGTGCGAGGAAGGAAGCGTTGTATGGGTAGGGAAGGGGGCGTTGTATGGGTAGGGAAGGGGGCTGGCCGGATGGCCGGTCTTATTTATCATTTTCTAAAACGCCAGTCTTAATAAATGACCCCAAATGTTTGCACCTTTGGATGTTTTCCAGGTAACTCTTACATGCCTTTTACAACCGTTAAGGGCAATTTCACACACAACAGTAACAGTTTAGCTAAATTATACCACTATACCATTATCCAATGATGTGACCATAGAGTAACTGCAAAGTAACCCCATATAGTGACTGAATAATACTACTATACAATGAACATTAAAACCACTAATAATACCACCATGTAGTGACTGGAGAAAATTACCATACAGTGCTCACTAAGCATCATGTAGTGACAAGAAAATATTGTTATACAGTATGTGGGCATTTACTCCTGTAGACAAGGACGCGGGTGCAGTATAGAGGCAAATGGAGTCCAGGTAATGAAGCAAAAGAGCGTTTATTTCACACTTGCTCAAACAGAAAAGCAGAACAGTCACTTGGTGTTAGTTCACACACAAAATTACAGAGAGCTTCACCTGGCTTCTTTACTGGAATGAGTCCTGTCCTGGCCAATCGCACAGCCACATAAAGATTTCCCCCAGGATGCTGGGCGGTCTCTACGCCTGTGTCGGGGTCCAGGCCTCAGCTCCACACACTGCAAAAACCACCCAGACTCACAGTGATTTTCCTTCCTTCTCCTCCCAGCTGAGGTTGCTACCTGGGAATTTAAATTCCAGCTCCAAAACCTGGTCCTGGAAGGTGGGGAGTAGGCACCCGCCCAACTCTTTACCTACTCCCAGTAAGAGCCGGCCCGGATTGGCTTTGCAGCCACACTAAGTATTAAAGGTGTCAAAGCTTCTGCTGTTAACACACAGGAACCTCGGTGACACGTATCTGCCATCTATTACGATACCCTGCACCTTACCACAAGTGTTATACAGTACAGTATACTACTTATAATACCACCATGTGGTCACTGGAAAATAGTGCCATAGAGTGACCACTTATATCACTGATAACACCACCATGTGGTGACTGGAGGATATTACTGTACATTGACCATTAGTACCGCTAACATTACCACCGTGTAGTGGCTGGAGAATATTGCCAGTAATAATACCACCATGTGGTGACTAGAGAATATTACCATAGGGTGGCCACTAATATCACTGATAGTACCACCATGTAGAGACTGGAGAATATTTCCACACAGTACCCACTAATAGTACCACCGTGAGAATATTACTGTACAGTGACGACTAATAGTACTAATAATACCACCATCTGGTCACTGGAAAATAGTACCATACAGTGGCCTCAAATATCACTATTAATACCACCATCTAGTGACTAGAGAATATCACAGAGAATATGATCGTGCAGTGACCACTACGTCCACTAAGGGTAAATGCACACGATCAGGATTGAGTGCGGATTTGCGTGCGGAAAATCTGTACCGTAGGTCATGTATATTGTATTCTATGAGAATTCAAAATTCTCATGCACACGATGCAGATTTTTTCCATGTGGATTTTGACCTACGGTGCGGATTTTAAAATATGCAGCATGTCAATTTATTTTATTTTTCCTGACTGGATTTTCTCCATTCACTTCAATGGGGAGAGTAAAATTTGCACGTGGAAAATCCGCACCAAATCCGCATGTAAATCCGCACTAATTGATGCAGATTTCCTTGCGAACCCCTGCAGATTTCAGTGCAGATTGTCCGCACATAAATCCTAAACGTGTGCATTCAACCTTATAATACCTAATAAAAGTAGTGCCAAAGAGTGGCCACTACTATTATCACTGATGTAACAAAACCATGTAGTGGCTGGAGAAAATTGCCATACATTGACCACTGTTAGCACTAATAATACCACCATGTAGTGACTAGAGAATATTACCATAGAGTGATCAATTATATTACCACCATGTGGTGAATAGAAAATAGTACCATACACGGGCAGATTAAGTATAACATAGAGCCTGGGCCATTCTCCAAAGTTGGGCCCCCTTTTCTTCACCACTGCCTTACCACGCCATGCCTATAGTCATACAGTAGGACCACCAGCCACAGCCCCCCATCCTATAGTACCATCCATAGAAATACAGAGACTGACAGCTATAAGCTTTACCTGCTGCCTGCAAAGTTAAGCAGCCTCAAACCCTGGTCTCTAGGCCTTTCTTCACGGATGAATTGGTGAACAGAGGAAGAGCCACCGCCATAAGCATTTAATTAAGCCTTCTTCCTCCTTCTTCTGGGGCTATTTGTGCAAAGGAGGAAGAGGATCCGATGCTGAAACGTTTAGGGGGTGCCCGCAGCACTGCACTTGGTCCCTGCACTATTCTGTTGCTATGAAAACAATTATCAGTATGCTTCCACCATTGGGAGCTGTGGCCGTGTTGGGATGATGTTTAATTGCCACTTGCTGAATGAGGGCATCTGTAGTTGGTGCTTTTAGGGAGGAGTTGGGGTATCTGTGAAAGTAACACTGCTATGGAGATGTCTGTGGCTGGCATTTATTGGGAAAACTGCAGGTAAGGAACTGATGGGACCATATTTTGTTGGTAAATATAAGGGGTTATCTGCCTGGCACTTATGGCATATTAAGCTGGCACAGTGCCATAGAGATATCTGACATCTAGCACACTGTTATCAGACCACATGTGAATGGCACTTATGTGTCCGTGGTGCATACACCTTTTAAGTGAATATACCTACAGGCAAGTATGAACGAATGCTTGGACCAGAACTTCATTCCTTACATCAGTCTTTGTCAAGCACTCAGGCCCCACATCTCACTATTTTCAAAGAGTCACGAGCTGGCAGCTAATCATACCATTCACCACCAGCACAGATGAGACCAGAGCTGCAATTGGTCCTAGTAAATAAAAATGTCCACTGTTCTTGCTGTGATCACCTCCTGTCATATTGACTATTCCAAAGATTTTCAGTTCTTATGGTGAAGAAGCCTTGTTACCTCTGGAGACTGAACTTTTTCTGTCCCTTGTCTTTTGAGGTTTTGTATGGAGCAGCTTTTATATACCATATTTGTATGGGTTAATCATGTTCCCCCTTACACGCCTCTTCTCAAGACTAAAGAAATTTTATTATTTTGTCCTTTATCCTCATAATTAAGACCCTCCATGCCCCTTATCAGTTTAGTTGCTCTCCTTTGTACTTTTTCCAGCTCCAGAGCATCCCTTCTATGGACTGGTGTCTAGAATTATACTGCATGCTCCAGATGAGACTGCACCAAAGTAATATTACATCCCTGTCCTGCGAGTTCATGCCTCATTTAATATATGGCAATACCCTTAGAAGAAGCTGATTGATATTGCATGCTGTTATTTAAAAAGTAGCTTCTTACCACACTCCCTACATTGTCTCTATGGCACTGCCTTGTTACCACTGCTGATATGCTCTAGCTTTATTCTCCCCCAGTGTAAGAAATATAGAGATATCAGTGTTGAAATCTTTCATGGACCTCCAAGTATCTTGGGTCCTGGGCGGCTGCCCAAAACCACCCTATTATAATCCATCACTAGGGATGAGCGAAATTTACAGGTCCGAGTTTGGGATTCCGGTGGTGGAGGAATTTCGTTATAGATTCTGTTATAACGAAATATAATGGAATTTGTAGACAGAATGCAAAACGGAAGCCTTTAAGAGGTATTCCGTTTTGATCCGTTATAATAGAAGTCCATGGCCAAGCATAACGGATCTGTCTGGCTTTCGTTATGCAGGACTTTGTTTTCAGTCCTTGATAATGGAGACCAGACGGGTCTGTTATGTTTGACCATCGACTTCTATTATGATGGATCACAACTGAATCCATAACAGAATTCCTCCACCACCCGAGCCACGAACCTGTTCGCTCATCCTTATCCGTCACTGCTCAGGGTCTCTGCAAATGTAACATGCCCTTGAAAACCACTCCAGCAAAATCTGCCCTCCAAAAAATCTAATGGTGCTTCTTCCCTTCTGAGCTCTGCTGTGTACTCATACAGCAGTTTGCAGCCATATATGGGGTGTCTCCGTATTCAGGAGAAAATGCATAACAAATTATGGGGTGATTTTGCTACTAAAACTCTTGTGAAAGTGAGAAATTTGGAGCTAAAGCAATGTTTTATTGGAAAAAATATAATTGTGCATTTTCAAGGCCCAATTCTAACTAATTCTATAAAACACCTATTTGGTCAAAACTCTCACTTCACCCCAAGATCAATTTCTTGAGGGTCAAGATTCCTGAAAAACATCCAAATAAAGTCAAGGCCCAAAAATCCATAAGGTGCCCCTTCATTTCTGAGGATTGGGTTTTTGTCAATTAGCACACTAGAGCCATGTATGGGATAGTTCTATAAACTGCGGAATCAAAATGGTAAATCTGCAACAAAAAAAAATTATGTTTAAACTTCATTTCTATACTTCATTAATTTATGTGGAACACATAAAAGGTTAACAAAGTTTCAAAGTTTGGTTTTGAATACTTTTTGGGATGTAGTTTCTAATTGGGGTCATTTATGGACGGTTTCTATTATGTAACTCTCTCAAAGCCAATTCAACAAATTTTCTTGAAAATTAGAAAAATTGGTTAGTCTTCTTCTAAAAACGATTCTAATAATAATAAAAAATAAAATAAAATGGCATTTACAAAATGATTCCAACATATATAGAATGTTAATAGCTATTTTATGAGGTATCCTAAACGCAAAGAAATTCAAATTTACAAAATTGCTAATTTTCCAAATTTTCTGTACATTTTTTACTTTTTAAAAATAAATAAAGTAAACACATATCAACCCACATTTACCACTGACCTGAAGTACACTGTGTCACAAAAACAATTGGATAAGTAAGAACATTCCAAAGTTATTACCACATAGAGTGACTTGTAAGATTTGGAAAAGGCTGTGTCAGGAAGGTGAAAACTGTCCTTGTCTGGAAGGGGTTAAAGGGGTTAGCATTTTGCTAAGGGGATCTGAACTAGTTCATGCTGCCCTTAGTTAGGACACCATAGAACCGATGACTGATTGCTTTTAAGAGGCATTGGATACAAATGATCCTTTTTCTTTCAGGACAATTTCAGCACAATGGAAGTTTCAACACCACCTTGATCTTGGACTGCAGTGGGGTCCCATTTCTGGACTACACAGGAGTGACTACCCTCACCCAGGTATTCATAGAAATCATTAACTTTTGTTTTGTGCTAGAGCGAGTCACATGATCAGACTTTGTATGAAATAAACATTCCTCGGACGTGGCAATTTCTGGTTATTTAAGGAATATTCATCTTTAACAAAGGGAAGAAAGAGGTGAAACTAGAAGCCATTGTGTCATCTGTAATGGAGCAGAAAAACCAGAGAGCGGTACAATTACTGCCTCAAGTGAATTCACTGCTTATTTTCTTGGGATGTCTGGCAGCAGTACATTCCCTGTACTCTCTGGTGTGCTTCTAATGACCCCCAGTACCTCCTCCTGTCACACATAAAGTGGCTAGACTTACACAGTGACACGTGTCACGGGAAAGCATGTCTCATAACCAAAAATATTTGTACAACTTGTCTAAGACTTGCCATTGTACAACTATTTTACAGCTGCAATTTGGCTGTAAAACTACAGTCTAATTGCAGATGGGTCACAGGTGAGTAACAGTCGTACGTGATTTGCATTGCAGTCTGTGATGGTAGTGTTTTCTGTGCGACTTGCAATCTGTGACCAAGAATCCAACAGGAATAATGTTCTGGGTCGGGGGTTGCAATACTAAACCACTGACATCATTAGATGTTATGTAACAATGCACCATTGCGCTCTTCGTGTCCTGTAGCTGCAGTGAGGGTGCAGAGGATGGGAGTGGTAGTGGCCCTGATTAAATGATGTGTGATGGTGTACTCCCTCAGGCCGTTACTTCCTGGGGATTGGTGCAATGAAAAGGTTTTATAATGAATCAGGCCAGAAGTAGAAGAATAAAGGTCGCTCTTTACTTAGTGCAAGAAAGCAGTTGTAGTACATCCAGAAGTTGTCTATACACAGTGCAGTTTCTCTTCCCAGATGATGAGGTATGGTGACTGGCAGAGTGGCAGATAATGGCACCTCTGGTACAGTATGCTGTCTTGCTGATGTCTCTCTCCTGAACTTCTGGCTCACAGCTGTAAGCTTGCACTTGTGGCTGTATAATGCATTTTTTTTTTAAGTTGGCTTGGATGTGATCTAAGTTGATGGGTGTCTGATCCATAGCCCCTCATCTGCAGCAAAGTCTACATAGCTGTGGCTGTATTGCTGTAGCTTTGCAGAATATCTGTAGTTTTGTCTTTCAAGTTTCTCTGCAGTAGCGATCTGACAGATGAGTTTCTCTGTTCCATAAGGCCCTTGTAGCAGGAGCAATAGAACGTTCTTCCTCATTCCTCACAGTCTTAGCCAAGAGGGGAGGAATGGAGCGGTTAGCCCCATTCCTAATGCCAACCATACCTCACCTGCTGGTATACAGTGCAACCTTGACATAATAAATCATACTCTGCAGATACCCCACGTCTGTGCATATCCATAGCCTTATTGCGGTCTGTGTGTGGCTCTCAGCCATGGCTCCCGTGATCCACATGTAATCAATCTTGCAACATGGATTTTGTTAAAACATTTCTAAATACAGGTGAACTATAACATTTATGAAGCAACCTGGGTGCAGCCAAGTTGCCACAAGGCCACACCAGTGCATTCCCAGTGTCCTCTAGGATAGTGTGATGGACATTTACATAAAACAGCATCATATTATACCCTCATATCCATATAATTACTGAAGTTAGATCTCAAAAGTTCAAGATGTGCAGCGTTCAGATGAGCCTTTTATGCCTATGTCACATATGAGGAGACCAAAAACCGCCAGGATCCCCATACCGGTAAATATCTCAATCATGAAGTTGGCAAATGGCCTAATTAATATCGGGCCCCACACAGCCTCTTTTGTTGGGTAAAGATGGGTAAAGGTGTTCGCACACCAAAATGTACCTTGGTATCTCATTGTTAAACCATGAATGCTGTAGATTTCTGCTCTGAAAACCATGGTAATGCCAATCGGGCACACTGCCTTTAAATACATATTAAGACCTAAAACAGGGTGGTTTAACCTCTGTGTGTGAATGAATCCCTGTCACTGCAGGGCAGCGTCTGGATATCCTCATCAACAAGGGGCATACGGACTTAGCCCCCTCTGCACATAGATGAACGCACGATTAAAGTAATAGATTGCCTTGAAGAAGATATTTTATCTCATTGTCTATATCAGTTTTTCTATGTGTTGTCAGATGTCCCAGGATCTAAGAGAATATGACACGGCTGTATTATTCTCAGGCTGCAGCGGTGAGTCAGGTCCATCATGTGGGGAAGTGACTCATCTCTACTCCTATACAATGCTCAATGGTTTCTGTTTTATTATTTCAGCGTCACTAGTCAAGGCCCTAAAGTTCTGCGGCTCAAAACACGAACATTTCTTCACTACAGTAAAAGCTGCGCTTGATGCCCTGAAAGTAAAAACGGTAAAACCTAGTTCTTGCCGTCAAATATGTTTTTATTTACTCTGTGTTTATACTGATCTATCTACTATCTATTATCTATCTATCTACTATCTATTTTCTACTATCTATCTATTAATCTATCTTTGTATCTATTATCTATCTACTATCTATTATCTACTATCTATCTATTAATCTATCTATGTATCTATTATCTATCTACTATCTGATATCTATCATCTACTATCTATCTATCTATCTATCTATCTATCTATCTATCTATGCACCTAAAGGGGAAACGTCACAGCCACCATTGAGCAAGGGGTTTCTGGAGCCAGACAAACAGGGAAACTATGATGAGACAACCCCCGTTTAGGGCCCTGCGCTGTACTTTTAGTGTGTGGCCCTAGGCTTTACACCATATTTGCTGACTCTCCAGGAATTTCTGGGAGACTACTAGAGAGAGGAGAGATATCTCCTGGAAAGCAGCACTCCATGTATTTTAACTGCTTGTAGTGCCAGGATTTAGCATCATTAGATGCAACCCCACTGGCCAGAGTGCATTAAAGGGATTCTTCGCGAAGTGCGCAGACAGCTGGTGCATGCGCGCTTGGTTCGGTGAGGCTGCTGCCAGGAAGAATGGATCCAGGGAGCATGTGCGAGATTATGGCGCACTAGAAAAAAAAAATCAGCGAGGAAAGGAGTGAATAATTAACAGCGGGCGGTGCTGGGCTCCGAGATAATGGGCGGGGCTGGGCTCCGAGATAATGGGCGGGGCTGGGCTCCAACGCCCAGAGGGACAGCGCCTTGGGCTCCTTACAGAGGTAATTTGCATATGAATAAAAGCGAATTTTAGCCTAAATGACAAGACAGATGGGGGTAAGACTAGTATATTTTAAACTAAATCGAGGAGACTGATGTGATGATGTGAAAAGCTCTGTAGCTAAAATCCAGAGGACAGACTCCCTTTAAGTGTGTGGGGCACCATACAAAAGGGGGTGAGGCCTGAAAAGGGGCGTGTCCACACATGTAGAACATTTGGCATCATGCATTGCGTGCCAGACTTTGGATTCTCCCACAACTTTAGCATGTTGGCAAGTATGTTTAAAGCTCCTGCAGTCTAGCAAGAGCAGGTTGGGTCTCCAGCTTTCCAAGACAGCCGGGGATCCCTAGGAGAAGATGTTTATAACAGATTTCCCTTCCTCTTTTTCAGCCTACATAGCATTAAATGAGTTTTATGTAGGAAACAGAAGAAGAGGCAATGCTGCTTCCTCACTGGACCCGGTGATATTGGGATCATAGGGTCTCCACCAGCTCTGCCGCTGGGGTCAGGACAGGCCGCTCTCTTTTTATCTGGAATCACAGCTCCTATAGATGCCACAGTTCCGGCTGCAGCAGTGACATCATGTCAACAACATGTGACCATTGCGGCCAATCAATGACCTCTTTGGTGCACTGCTGAGGCCAGTGATTGGCTGCAGTGGTCACATGTTGACATGATGTCACCTCTGCAGCCAAGGTAAACAGAACCCTGTCGTGAGAATGGGAGTTGTCAGCTAAGTAACGATCTATTCTTTATTGCAGGTGGATCGTATGATTTGTTCAGTTGTTTCCTGAAATCAGAGAACCTCTTTAAAGAGAACCTGTCACCATGAAAATGCAGTCCAATCTGCAGGCAGCAGGTTATAGAGCAGCAGGAGCTGAGCAGATTGACATATAGTTTTGTTGATAATACTAATTCTAGGGACAAACTGGCCATAGACCCTACAGGGAAATTTCCCGGTGGGCCGATGCCCAAAGGGCCACCTAAACCCTTCTCTTGGCCAAAAGCCAGGTACAAAAATATCTGATGCTCTCAGCATTTAGGCAGTATTTTGGACTGCACTGTGATATCTGGGGCCACATTTAGTTTTTTTCCAGGGCCACTTTAAGTTCCCAATCCGCCCCTGCTGTCAGTGACAGCCTTCCCTGTATAACTGCGTATTTTAAGCCCAGAATGGCCAGGAATTTAATTTTTACTGAAAAATGTCCTATAAAACTATATATCAGTCTGCTCAGCTCCTTCTGCTCTATAACATGCTGCCTGCAGATTTTCAGGTTCCATTTAAGTGCAATGCACAATTTATTTCAATACATTGGACATGCCCGAGCAGAAGGATATTAATAATTCAACATAAGAAAAAGTTTTTCTTGTAATGTGGATTCATACTTACTATGTAATATGTGGAAATACTGATCGCACAGTCCTGGGTGTCATCTGTACATCAGATATCTGGTAATATAAATTATATTTGTGGCCACATTTCTTTATGGGAGTACAGTGCCATCTAGTGGTAGTAATGGAGCATGACAATCATAAGTAGGGACGAGCAAAATGGTGTTTTACAAGTTCGAGTTCGGGTTTTATTAGAATGCCGATATGGATTCCATTAGCCATTACGGAATTCTATGATGGTACGTATAACGGAATGCCTCTTAGGGTCCATTCAAACGTCCGTATGTGTTTTTCAGATCCGCAAATTGCGGATCCACAAAACACGGACACCGGCAATGTGAGTTCCGCATTTTGCGGACCGCACATCGCCGGCACTCTCATAGAAAATGCCGGACAAGAATAGGACATGTTCTATTTTTTTGCGGATCTGCAAATGCGGACAGCACATTCCGGCCTCATTGAAAATGAATGGGTCTGCACCTGTTCCGCAAAATTGCGGAAAGGATGTGGACCCATTTTGCGGACGTGTGACTGGACCCTTAAAGGCTTCCGTTATGCATTCCGTCATAGCATTCCATTATGGCTAGTGGTAATGGAATCCATGTCGGAATTGTAATAAAACCCGAACACGTAAAACACAAGTTCGCTCATCCCTATTCATAAGATGTACGCCGCAACTAAAGAATTTCTCTGTTGATGTAGCAGCCGTGATAACTACTGTGGTCTCCTTTAACTAAAGGGAGAAAGAGTGCAGCTCAGGGAATGTAAAGGGAAAGATTCTGACAATAAAAATATATCACAGAATTTGTCGTTATGGAACTACCTAATAAACTCTTTCGGCGGTGCCCCTGGACTGCAGCCAGCTACACTCATAAGTATATTACACTGCCAATTCTGTTCTTAGGCCCTTGGATACTTTCTGGAGAGCCATTTCTTCCTGACTGTTAACTGGTTTTCTTTCTGTTACATTTCTCCAGAGCAGTGGATCCTCTTTGGAAGTTCTTGAGTCATCTGATGCATAGGACCAGATTTGGAGAAGCAATGGACAATATTTATTTGTGTTTTTCTGCTGGGTGAATATGAAGAACGCGGCCTATTCTTCATTACTCTTCCTTTGATATGACTTGTAAAGTGGACTTTCAGTAGAAGGCATGAGCTTTATGGTGATGTACTATGTAATATCCTAACATCGTCACATCGCATCTTCAGATAAACGTTATACAATATAGACAAGGCGGCCAGTACGTAAGGACGTGGGTCTCATGGGAAAAGTTTAATAATTTTTCAAGGAGTTAAAAGGGTTTTCCAGGATTTTTTTCTCTGGATAGGTCATCAGTATCTAATTAGTTGGGGTCTGACACTGGGGACCCCCGCCGATCAGCTGTTTTGAGAAGGCCTTGCTTGGTTTTGCTCCTAAGCCATGTGACACATGAACGTGTCGTCAGTCGGCCTAGGAAAATCATAGAGAAGGCAGACCCCCACCGATCAGATACTGATAACCTATCTTTAGGAAAGGTCATCAGTATAAAAATCCTGTAAAACCCCTTTTCATGTATATTCATGACCTATCCTCAAGATACATCATCAGTATCTGATAGGTAGGGGTCTGACTCCTGCACCACTGCCGATCAACTGTTGGATAAGATCATGTTGCTCAGTTGAGCCTTGTGGACCATTCTTGGTATATTTAGGAGAGGCCACAGTTCTAGTCCAAACACTGGGGCCACTTAAAACAGCTTATCAATGGGGGGTGCTGGGATTGGTGACCAATCCTGAGGATAGGTCAGCAATATTAAATTCCCTGAAAACCCCTTTATATTAGCGCTACTTTCTGGCAATGGTTAACACCACCACGTCTCTAACCACAGGGAAGAGGACTTGCAACTTTTTGTCCCCGTAATTCCATGATTCCACATCCTCGTTTGCTTGCATTGTAAAGCCTGTGGAGACGGAATCCTTGCACAAGTTCTCACTATCCATTAAAGTGGTTGTCCAACCTATTCAAAAAGCTTTATCACATTTAAGAGCACTGGGGACCCTTTTAATAAGACAAACAACCCCTTTAACAAATTAGCTCTCTCTCTGCCTCCCTGTAATGCACGCTCTTTAAGGCAGCTAAAGAATTGTACAGTATATTTCCTTTATAGAAAGAACTGCTGCACCTTACATCACCCCCTGCCGGTGACTTGAGCTAATACACACAGCTTGTATTAGTCATACATTACTGCCAGTTGCACTAATGTGGAAATCTCTTAATGGCCTCATTGCATAAGACAACAGCAATGGTGGAACTATAGGGGTCAAAGCAGTCACAGTGGCAACTGGGCCCACATTCCTACTGTCCACCCTGTTTGATCTCCTTTCTGATTTCCTTTGATGTGAGTCATCCAATGTATCTGATACACTGCAGTGGAGGAGACTGGACAAATAGATTTATAATGCCGGACATCCCCTACAAAATATATAGTCAAGGAAGGGAAGCTGTGGAGAAAAATGCAGATGTCGGTATGGAAGACACTACAGAACTGTATACCGTACTGTAGGAGATTATCCTCTTACTCTGCCACTACTAAAAGCGGTAGTGGTGCGTAGGGCTATCCAGTAACTAACTGAGGTCCATATGAGGACGTACAGTCCAAGCACATTAAAGTGAGATATTCATGCACTGGCTGACATCAGCCAGCAAGTGCATGCATAGAACAGCGAAAAATGCACAATGTGGTGTGAAAGTCCCCTCCCTCTGCCAAACTCCCTGGATGCCATAGTTGCAGTCCTACTACTTGGGGTCCCTTAAAGTACATGTTTTGTAGTGACGCCAGTTGCAGTGAAGCAACAAGGGCACAAGGCCCCTTTTAGTGATATTGTGGTAGATGGTACCCAGGTGTAGGGGTGTAGACTGGCTTATAATGTCCCTTTAGGTGTTGTGCATGTGTCACGGTGCTCCTACCTGGATACGCTGGAACCCCAGGCGTAGCCATCCGAAAGCAGAAAAATAGGGGGAATAATTGAGGGACCGTGTGATGAAGTTGATAATAGCTTTACTTTGCATAAACGTTCCTCCAAATGATTTACAGACTTTGTCTTGGTTCCCAGCAGGCTTTAGCATAAACGGTGGCAGACAAACTCCTCAATGCTACGTTTGTTGCTCTCTGGCTCTGCTGTGCTAACAGTCTAACTGTATAACTTAGCTTCTTCTTTATGCTGTACTTCACTCACTGTAATCTGGTCTGTCTCTAGCTTTGTTCGGGGAACACTTTACTCCCAGTTTCTGAGGCTTCCAGCTGTGACCTCCATGTCAAGCTGAGCTGAAGGTGCTCCAGCTGGTCTAGGCAGGGCTTGTCCAACAGGGACGTACGTTAGACCTTCCCTTGGCAGGGGGTAAACTCGAACTCACTCCTAACTAGAACTCCACCCTCCCTTCAGCAAGTGGGACATGACCAGCACACCACAGAGGGGGGTTAGAATGGAATAGAAAGCTCCATTCACTGTACCTGTAGCTCTGCCATTTATGCTGCCACCTGCTGTTGCACCAGGCACATTTCACATGAACAAATACATAGCAATATTATGAATACACATTGTGCAGGATCTGGAAATAAATACATAGTATGACATTAGGTTAACCATAGGAGATATTGGAGGGGTGCAAAGGTGGTAATGCCACTCTGGGGCATTACACAGTCACCATTAGGAAAGTACATAACTCCAATGAGAGAAGATGTAACTGTGCTGTTATCAGTGGCTGCAAGTGCTGCGTTGATAGAAGAGACTGAGCGATGCTGCTAAAAATGCTATGGACGGGCTACAACAGACAAGCATGGGCAGAAGTTGTGCGGACGGGCTCAAGCGGAAGTTTTACATCGGGTACGTGAGCCCTTAGTGACTCCCCTGGTGACACATTCATACATCAATATTAAAACAATGGGGGCATTTCTTCAAGTTCATGTTGTCATGTGCCATGCACCAAGTGCTGTCCGATAATCAGGCTCAGTCTCTAGTATTTGTCCAGCAAGGTCAACCCACTTTCATTATGTAGTCGGCTGCTGTAACCCCTAACAGGTCATACAGACACAGGTTATCTTGAGTTGACCTTTTAACTAGAGCAGTGAGTCACATCCAGCAAGGTTCTTCGCTCTAGATGACTACTGGAACTTCAGGGTATGAAAACAGGGTCCTCCATGGACAGTAGCAGATAATGGAGGAACACACAACACTACGCTGTGTCTGCCATACATTGGATACCAGCGGTGCCTGACAGGACCTATCTAGTGGTCCATCAGGGTTCTGTTGTGGTGTTGATGCTCTACACAATCATTTCTGAAGAATCTAAGACTGTTTTTTATTAAATAAAATTAATGTATGTACAGTAAGATTGGTTATTGTTTATCATATCTACCATCATATTGACCACTATTTGGCAGTTAATATGGGTCGCACCAACTTAGTGTCCCAGTTGTCCAGCATGGTCAACTCTTTTTAAATAGGCAGTCTCGCTGCTTTAACTTCTCATAGGATATATGGACAAGGTTTTCTTAAGTGGACAATCCCTTTAACTGGAGCAGAGAGTCACATCTAGCATACTTCTCAGTTCACGTTGGTTGCAGGCATCCAACGAAAGATTTTTTTTGGGGAAATATATATATTTTTAACAACATGGGCCACAAAAGATAAACCATACTCCCCCTAATCGATCCTCTGCCACTTGCAGTGTCACCGGTGGTTCTGTTCCCGCAGCTATTCTCTTCCTGGTTGTTGGCTGAGGTGGGTCACCGTTACGGCCAGTGATGGTCTAAGTGGGCATTTCTGAAGAGCCGGTGAAAACATGACCAGCAGCAGAATGGTAGAGGCGGGGGTTCGGTTTGGTTTATATTTTATTTTTAGTATTAAAACAGAGGTTCCTCTAAGGATCGTTTCATCAATCCCTCCCACAGGCCAGGGAGGTCCAGAATTTGGGCTTTGATATTGATGGTCTATCTTTTGGCTAGGTCATCAATGTTAGATTGGTGAGGGTCTGATCTATTTCACTGCTAGGCTGAAATATTAGTTTCCAGAGCATTTCCTACCAATGGTCCTTGAACATCACTGACATAACATGGATGCCGTTTGTGTTGTGTCACTGGTTCTCATGGACCCATAGACTTTAAGGTGTGCGTTTGGTCTGCATCATAAACCAAAGAAGTGCATGTCACCGTGGTTTTCCACTGACCCATGGTTATAGAACATCACTGATGTGTAAATAAACATTAAAGAGAAGAAGAGCGTGGACAGAACATGTCCGAAATTCACTGATGTGTGAAAGAACCTTACTAGAATCAGCTGGAATAAGATCTAGATGTGCAGCGGGGGGTATCTAGCTCTTACATTGCAGTAATGCTTAGGAGGATCATAACTATATTGTTTCTAATAAATGTACTTTCATCTCTTCCCTGTTCAATGCTGCAGGACATTATAATTAACAGAAAAATAAATTAGAAATGTAGTACATTCATACTGCCAGAAGATGTCCCTGTTGGTCCTCTCTGCCCCAAAGGGACACTATGACCAAAATATTATTTCCTACCACCCTGACTTTTGCTTTCTACATTAATTTTAATTTAATTACATTTTGTTAATCAGGTATTTGGTAACTCTATGCCTATATTTGGTTGCCGATATGATTTTAACATTTACATCAACACAAACTGTCCCTTCAGGGCTTTAGTAATTACTGGATATATTTTAGGTTATTGTTTAGTTCATCCTCTTCTAGTGGTAACCCTTTGCTGTTAGATTAAAGATGATCTGTAATCTATGAAATAACTATTCTAGAGCATCTTTTTCCACAACCATTATTGTGCCATTCCTCTGTTATTCCTCCTTAATATATGAATAAATTGATGACTGAGTCTTACCATTCCCCTTGTCAATGGGATGTGTCCCTGCTCGATAGGACAGTATCTAATCAGTGATGACAGTGCAGCAAGCTCCCGTGGGAGCTGGTGAAGAGGATGGGAGTGGTAGTGACCCTGATGTGATGTTGCAGTGTCACGGTGTCATCACTCCCTGGAGTCCATCGCAGTGAAAGTTGTAGCACTGAAGAATAAAGCCAGAGTTAAAAGTATCAACGTCTTTTTTACTAAGTGGAACACTTGAAATGCATATATTAGTACAGCAGTCTTTAAAGAATTGTCCCATCTCAGACAATAGGGACATATCGCTAGGATATGCCCCCATTGTCTAAAAGGTGTGGGTCCCACCGCTGAGACCCGCACCTATATTGAGAACGGGGGCCCCGCAAGTTAAAGAGGGCGCACTGCGCATGCGCAGCCGCCCTCCATTCATTTGTATGGGGCCGCTGAAAATGGCTTGGCTATTTTCGTCGGCCCCATAGAAATGAATGGGAGCCTGGGCTGCGCATGCGCGGTACGCTCCTATTTACTTCTATGGGAGCAGCGCTTGGTGGTGGACGGACCCTGAGAAATCTGGGGTCCTCCAGCCACAGCTCTCCCTGCTCCGTTCTCGTTATAGGTTCGGGTCCCTATCAGACAATCGCTAGGATATGCCCCCATTGTCTGAGATGGGAATACCCCTTTAAGTGCAATTCTCTTCTGGCACTAACTGAGAAGGTATGGTGGCAGGTTGTTTGGCTGCATTTCTGCACTTTGGTGATGCTGGCCTCGTAATTGTTGGGTAGGTGATGGTGTCTGAGCTGTTCTCCCTCACCTTGCAGCAGTGTCTGTAAAGCTGTATCTCGCAGATCACTCTGCTCTCTGTAATGTCAAGGCATTACTTGTTGTTGTCTTTAGCTGTCATTCCGGCAGGAGACAGGTATCTGGTTCCTTAACTTCCCTCGCCGGTGAAAATATATGGTTCATGGGAGTGAGTGCTCTACAAACTGCTTCCCAACTCACCCACTATCAGAACAGGACCTCTCTCTTCCCCCAACCTCCTAGCACTCCTCACTAGACTGGAACTCCCCCTCCTGGCAGGAAGTCGAACCAGCAACTCCTTCCAAGACGGGAGGAACAGGGTGATTAGCCCTGTTCCTGTCAACCATTGCCAACCATTACCTTCACATGTAAATTACATAACATTACCTCATTACATGTGAAACACAGCAATTACGTATATATAATAGTAGTGCCCCCAGGTCTGAGGTACTACAACAGTGTCATACTGCAACACCCTATTGACAAGGGGAATTGTATCACTCAGTTGTCAATTTACAATGCATTTGGAAAGTCTTCAAACCCTTTCACTTTCTTCACATTTTGTTTATGTTGGGGCCTTGTGCTAACATAGAAAAAAGTTTCCCCCACATCATTCTGCACTCAATACCCCATGATGACAAAGTGAAAACAGAATTTTAGATCTTACATGTGCAGATCCATTGTAGATATCAAAGGGTCAGTCACATATCCTAATACATGGTGCCTGCTGTGGGTTGCTTCTGCCAAGGAGGACAACACCATGAATTACAGCCACAGAAGAAAATGGCAGATCTGTGATTATGTGCTCAATAAATTATTGCAAAGTCAGTTTGTTTGGGTTTTTCTCTTCATATACTGTTTTAGGTTTCCTTTAGGCCACCTACGCACAAATTAGTTCTGGCTTTTTAAGTGTTTTTTTCCCCTACAGAACAGTATTTTTTTTATAGTTTATTCCCTATGAAAGAAATGTTAAAACACCAGTGCTTCAAATTCAAGCATAAAAAAAAAAAAGTCAGAGACCCCTAAAAAATGACTCCGCCCCCAATTTTTTGTGTGTGTTATGGGTTTTATAGACTTTCAGTTAACATCTGGAGTTGGCATTTTTGCTGCAAAAATGCCCCCAAAAATGCAGCTACAAAAACCGCCACAAAAATGTGGCTATGTGGCTTTTTAATGCGCTGTTTCACATTTTCTTTCCCTGTGGGAAAATACCTGAAACAAATGCCAAACGCATGGCAAGCAGCATTGAAAAAAACACATGGATATAAAAAAAAATGCAATGAAAGTGAAGAAAACCATGCAAATGTATGTTTTAGTGCATTTCGTAATTTCCTTTTTGCCTACAGCTAACATCTACCTGCTGCGTCTTTTACTACAAAAAAAAGCTCATAAAAAAATGTGTTTAAACACCCTTTGGGCCCACTCAGACATCATATTTTGACTCCTGAATTTTGGCAAGGATTACGTGCCAAAAAGCTGGTAGTGGCCACGTGGAATCCACCTCCCATTGTTTTCAGTGAGAAGCTGTGTTGCAGTTTTTGAGGTTGGTGGTTTAAAGCTGTGATCGTGCCAATAAGGACATGTCCTTTCTTAACGCTGTGACTGGACTACTACCGCAGGAAGCCATGGTGAATGTCCATTTGCAGTTTATCTCCATTCAGCATCAGAAAACGTGGCAATTTTGGATTTTCACAGTGTGAACAGAGCTTTAAATGGGTTGTCGGGGTTCAGAGCTAAACCTGGACATACCTCCATTTTCACCCAGGCAGCCCCCCTGACTTGAGCATCGGAGCAGTTTATGCTCCGACGCTCTCCTTTGCCCTGCACTAAATCGCCCAGGGCAAAGGCATTTTCAGGAGATTCCGGTAACAAACCGTGCTCTCCATGGGGCTGCCAGGAAGCCCGGTGACGTAACTGGCACTGATGGGCGGGCTTTAGCGCTGCCCTAGCTAAAAGGCTAGGACAGTGCTAAAGCACGCCCATCAGAGCCGGTGACGTCACCAAACACACCGCCGGGCAGAAGGCTCCGCCCGGCAGTGTGTTATTGTAAACAAAAGAGCCCTTGCCCTGCGTGATCTAGCGCAGGTCAAGGGAGTGCATCGGAGCATGAGATGCACCGATGCTAACATCAGGGGGGTTTCCTGATCCCAGACAACCCTTTTAGGGGAGAAGATTGCAAAGAGATTCCAAACATACCTATCTGTATTTTGTGTCTTTATTCCATGTCCAGGAAAACCACTTGTATTCTGAAAAACAGCTCCCAAGTGTCCAGCTGGGCGGGCTTTCCTTTGCTCTCTTGAAACAACAAACCCCACCCTGCTGGACACTTGGGAGCCATTTTTCAGCAGAATAAGGCTACATGCACACGACCGTATGCGTTCTGCGATCCGCAAATTGTGGTCCACAAGAAAAAGGATGACGTTCCATGTGGCATCCGTTCTTTTTGCGGATCAATTTTTTTTGCAGAATTATTATAATAATGCCTATCCTTGTCCGCAAACTAGAAAAAAAAGGCATGCACTATTTTTTGCGGGGCAACGGAACGGACATACTGATGCGGACAGCACACGTTGTGCTGTCCGCGTTTTTTGCGGACCCATTGAAATAAATGGGTCCGCATCCTATCCGCAAAAAAAACACAACAGACACGGAAACAAACAACGTTCGTGTGCATGTAGCCTAAAAGTGCTTTTCCTCGACATGGATTAAAGTCACAAGGTACACACACATAGAGTTGCATGCAATAGTTTGTGCACCTGTGGTCAAAATTACTTTTACTATGAACAGTTAAGCAAGTTGAAGTTGACTTGATCTCCAAAAGGCATAAAGTTTAATTTTCCCTTTGTATTTTAGGCTACTTCCACACTGGCGTTTTGGCTTTCCGTTTGTGAGATCCATCATGGGCTTTCACAAGCGGTCCAAAACGGATCAGTTTTGCCCTAATGCATTCTGAATGGATAAGGATCCGCTCAGAATGCATCAGTTTGCCTCCGTTCAGTCTCCATTCCGCTCTGGAGGAGTCCGTCCTGGCACACAATGTAAGTCAATGGGGATGGATCAGTTTTCTCTGACACAATCTGGCACAATAGAAAACGGATCTGTCCCCCATTGACTTGACTTTCAATGGTGTTCAAGATGGATCCGTCATGGCTATAGAAGACATATTACAACCGGATCCGTTCATGACGGATGCATGCGGTTGTATTATTGTAACGTAAGCATTTTTTCAGATCCATGATGGATCCGCAAAAAACTCTAGTGTGAAAGTAGCCTTAAGCAAAAGCTATTTTTAATTTTCATCTTTCAAAAAAGGAAAAGGGCTTGAAGAAAAACTGTGGACACCCTGCATGGTTCGTACCTAGTAGCACGCACTTTAGCAAGTACCGTATCACAGCTTGTAAACACTTTTTGTAGCCAGCCAAGAGTCTTTAAATTCTTGTTTAAGGTACCGTATTCCAGTTCTGCGAGAATCCTGGGCCGTGCATGCACTGCTCTTTTGAGGTCTAGCCACAGATTTTCAATGATGTTCAGATCAGGGGACTGTGAAGGCCACGGTAAAACCTTTAGCTTGCTCCTTTTGAGGTAGTCTATTGTGGTTTTTGAGGTGTGTTTAGGATCATTATCCATCGGTAGAAGCCATCCTCTTTTCAACTTCAGCTTTTTTACAGTTGGTGTTTGTTTACCAGAATTTGCTGGAATTTAACTGAATGCATTCTCCCTCTACTCATGAAATGTTCCCCGTGCCATTGGCTGCAACACAACCCCAATGCATCATCAATGCATGAATGATCCACCCCTATGCTTAATGGTTGGAGAGATGTTCTTTTTATGAACTTCTGTGCCCTTTTTCCTCTAAACATACCTTTGCTCATTGTAGCAAAAGAGTTCTATTTTAACCTTATCTGTCCACAGGACTTGTTTCCAAAAAGCATCAGGCTTGTTTAGATGTTCTTTAGAAAATTTCTGACATTGCATTTTGCGCTGAGGACACAGGAGAGGTTTTCTTCTGATGACTGTTCCATGAAGGTTATATTTGTGCAGGTGTCACTGAACAGTAGAACAATGTAGCACAACTCCAGAGTCTGCTAAATGTTCCTGAAGTTCTTTTGCAGTCAAGCGGGGGTTCTGATTTGCCTTTCTAGCAATCCTATGAGCGAATATATTTAAGAAATTTTTCTAGACCTTCTCTTGACCTCTGTTCCTGTTAACTTCCATTTCTTAATTACATTTTGAACTGAGGAAATGCTAACTGGAAAAACTTTGCTATCTTCTTATAGCCTTCTCCTGCTTTGTGGGACTCAATAACTATTTTCATTTTCAGATAGGTAGGCATAATCTGGCCTTTCCTAATGATGATTGTGCACAAGCCTTAAAATGGTTTTCCAAGATTTATATACTGATGACCTATCCTCAGGATAGGTCATCAGTATCTGATCTAGTGAGCTCCGCGGCCATCTCCGTGCTTACCAAGTACAGCACAGTATGATGTATAGTGGCTGTGCTTGGTATCACACTCAGCCCCATTCAAGTGAAGCCTAGGCAGCTGCCTTCTCAGCTGATCATCGGGGTTCCGAGGGTCAGACCCCCAGCGACCAGATACTGATGACCTATCCTGAGGATAGGCTATCATTATTAAAGTCTCAGAAAACTCTTTTAACCCTATCAGGCTATTAAAGGTCTGAGACCTCATTCAAAGGTATCTGAGCGCTCAAATCTCCTTGGGTTCCCATACTTTTGCAAGGTACCCCTTTATTTTTTTCACTCTAAAATTGGACAAAACCAAAATAATACACTTTAACTTTATGCCTTTTGAAGATCATTTCATCTTCAACTTGCTTAACTGTTCACGGTAACAGTAATTTTGACCAGGGGTGCCCAAACATTTGAATGTCACTGCTTGTTTGGAATGTGTTTGCAATTTTCTGTGGGACAATGCTGTTAATGATACTGGTGAAAATATTGGTGATGTGACACTCCCCTCAAATTTGTATATGTCCATATATATTTAAAATAATGAAGAAAAAAAAATGTTTTCTAAATATTTTATTGGTTGCTATGGGCAACTAAGCACCAGTTTTAATAATCTCCCTCTTTTTTTTTTTCTTCATGATTTCATATTCCTTGAGAACCTTTTAGCCTTTATCTACTGATGGGGCCTGGAAAGGTGATGGGAGGGGTGTGTGGATTTTGTAAAGAAAAATCAATACTTTTGTTACAGTTGTAGCACCCAGGGTAAGAGCTATGGGGTTGGTTTTCTATGTTTATTCTTTTTCTTTCTGTCTTTTATGATGTATGCCATTTTACTATTTTTTTTTTAATTCTATAACTCAGTAAAAAAAAAGGCACTACTTTCACAACAGTGTAGCAAATTAATCTGAAAAAATATTTTCCCAAAGAACATTAATAATAAAAAAAACATTTTCTAGAAAAAATAAAAAAACACAATAAAATGAATCTACATAATACTCATTATAAATGAACATGAATACGAGTTGACCCTTGACACCCTCTTCTTCTCTGAGCTCAGCTTGATGTTATTACCCATAATTCTTAAGCCAGAAATATTCTGCCAGAGAAGAAAAGCTGAGAGATACCAGCGTGCAGGAAAACAATGGGCTTATAGCATTAATACAGCGTAGAGGAACGCTGATTTTAATTGCGGCATGCTGCCTTGGGAGGCTCGCTATTTAGGTGTATGTTTTGTCTTTGTCCTGTGTTTTGTTCATAATATGCCCCCAAGCAAATATTTGTGATTTGTACATATCCTGACACAAGCCTCTCCCGGGAGGACGTGCAAATGTGCTCAGATTCGCAATTAGTTGTCCAGAAGGATACACCTTATGTTGTTCCAGTCTCCCTCTGTATATCCTCATCTTAGCTCAATAAATAATTTGGTTATCATCAGAAAATTACCACATTAATGTTTGCACGTCCATATGGTTACTAGTATGGCAAATGTGCGCTAACAAAACATCGAAAATGAGACATAAATAACAAAAAATAATGGAGCTGCCCTCAGTGGGATACAGTCAACAAAAGATTTCTGCACATTGCCAGAATTATTCTCAAAGCCATTTGTGCTTTTTCGTGTAATTACCATATGTCTCTTATGAAGCAATATGCGTTAGGAAGATCAGATGCTTGGTGCACATTACAGAATTGATTTGTTTGATTAAGAAAAATTATCCCCCCCCCCCTTCATAAACTTGTGTATTGTGCTTTTTGTGAAATATATAGAAGGCATGGATTTATTCTGTTTGCTAAAAAACAATGATTTTCCATTTCCATTATTAGGCGTAATGCACACAACCGTAGTTAGGCCTCTTTCACACGGGCGTCATGTTTTTTGCCCGGATAAGAGGCGGGTGCGTTGCGGGAAAATGCACGATTTTTCCGCGCGAGTGCAAAACATTGTCATGCGTTTTGCACTCGCGTGAGAAAAGTCGCGCATGTTTGGTACCCAGACCCGAACTTCTTCACAGAAGTTCGGGTCTGGGATTGATGTTCTGTAGATTGTATTATTTTCCCTTATAACATGGTTATAAGGGAAAATAATAGCATTCTGACTACAGAATGCATAGTATAATAGTGCTGGAAGGGTTAAAAATAATAAAAAAGTTAACTCACCTTCTCCTCTTGTTAGCGTAGATCCCGGTCTGTTCTTTAGCTGTGGACTGAATGACCTGAGGTGACGTCAGATCACATGCTCCAATCACATGGTCCATCACCGTGGTGATGGAGCATGTGATCTGACGTCATCAAAGGTCCTTTAGCCACAGCTAAAGAACAGACCGGCATCTACGCTAACAAGAGGAGAAGGTGAGTTAACTTTTTTATTATTTTTAACCCTTCCAGCACTATTATACTATTCATTCTGTAGTCAGAATGCTATTATTTTCCCTTATAACCATGTTATAAGGGAAAATAATACAGTGAATAGACTGTCACCTAGAACCCATGCGTGAAAATCGCACCGCATCCGCACTTGCTTGCGGATGCATGCGATTTTCACGCAACCCCATTCATTTCTATAGGGCCTGCGTTACGTGAAAAACGCACAAAGAGGAGCATGCTGCGATTTTCACGCAACGCACAAGTGATGCGTGAAAATCACCGCTCGTGTGCACTGTCCCATAGAAATGAATGGGTCAGGATTCAGTGCGGGTGCAGTGCGTTCACCGCACGCATCGCACCCGCACGGAAAACTCGCCCGTGTGAAAGGGGCCTTAGGGTCTGCATCTGATCCACATCTTTTGCAGATCGGATGTGAAGCCATTCATTTCAATGGAGCATCAAAAGATATGGACAGGACACATGTGCTGCCTGCATCAATATTTCCATTCCGCTGCAGTGCAAACAAAATGAAACATGTCCTATTCTTGTAGCCATTTCTAACAGAGGGCAGGGCCCACCAATCCGCAAAATGCGGAACGCACACAGGCGGTATCCGTGTTTTGCAGACCCTTGATATGCGGACCACAAAAACAGATACGGTTGTATACAGAAGGCCTAAATCAGTTTTGTCTCTGAGTGCATTTCGTTTTTTTCTGCCCGTGTGGCATCAGTAGATCGTCCATTAAAAAAAGAATAGAAGCATTTTCTAATAAACATCAGTAAAATACTATACACATAGGGTGTCCGTTTACTGTCCATTTATTGTATTTTTTTATACTGACCCATTCATCTGAATGAGTAATCTTAGCACGAACATTGGACCAAAATACAGAATGCTGTGATTTTTTTAGACCAATAGGCCTTGAAGAAAATTGGACATGTGAATTGACCCGATAGGATAGCCTAAATTTCCATAGTGGTACAACCCCTTCCATTTTTCACTTTATTTATTATTGATATATTCCATATACATATTTCTAAGCCCTCTATATCGAAGTTCTATAAACTGAATGCAAAGGGATTTAAATCCAGGGTCAGAGTGTTGAAAGGCAGCAGTGCAAAGCATACTTCCTGAAATATATATTTCCCAGCTTTTTTCATACAATGGAGATATTGGGCCCTAAAGGGGTTGTCCTATCTAGATATGGTATAGGTTGTGGTATATTGATAGAATATGTCCACCTCTGAGATCTGCTCCGTTGTCAAGAACGGGACTCCGCATGAATAGAGAGCATAAAAACCATACACAGTGTCCTCTTCAGTGACTGCTATGTGACTTCCGAAAATAGCTGAGTGACCATGCTTGGATCTCCCATGGCACTAAATGGAGAGCAAGTCAGAGGTCAGCTAATTTTGAAAGCCTCATCGTAGTGAATGGAGAAAGCCTGCATGAGTGGCTTGTTCTCCATTCATGACGCCCCAATTCTTGAGATAGATGGAGGTCCCATCGCACAGTTATGACATATCCTATCAGTATGCCTTAAATGTCCAGATGAGAATACCTTGGCGGCACACTGCAGAGCTACATGGCAGCACACAAACAGAATTGATTTGTCTGATTAAGAAACAAATCAAACAAACTCTGTACTATGGAGCAGTATGCACTCTGTGTGCATTTGCATGCTCTTAGAGGGGAATATCTTTAGAATATAATATGGTATGTGATGAAGAATGCCTCAGTATTGGAAGAATATATGAAAGTACAGCAGTAACCTATAAACTTCTATGGATGCAATATTACAATCTGTACAACTCAGCCATAAGTCCTAAAAGATACAGCAGAAATATTACAAATACAGTTGCAAGAAAAAGTATGTAAACCCTTTGGAATGATATGGATTTCTGCACAAATTGGTCATAACCTGTGATCTGATCTTCATCTAAGTCACAACAAAAGACAATCACAGTCTGCTTAAACTAATAACACACAAATAATTAAATGTTACCATGTTTTTATTGAACACACCATGTAAACATTCACAGTGCAGGTGGAAAAAGTATGTGAACCCTTAGAATAATCACATCTCCAAGAGCTAATTGGAGTGAGGTGTCAGCCAACTGGAGTCCAATCAATGAGATGAGATTGGAGGTGTTGGTTACAGCTGCCCTGCCCTATAAAAAAATGCACACCAGTTCTGGGTTTGCTTTTCACAAGAAGCATTGCCTGATGTGAATGATGCCTCACACAAAAGAGCTCTCAGAAGACCTACGATTAAAAATTGTTGACTTGTATAAAGCTGGAAAGGGTTATAAAAGTATCTCCAAAAGCCTTGTTGTTCATCAGTCCACGGTAAGACAAATTGTCTATAAATGGAGAAATTTCAGTACTGTTGCTGCTCTCCCTAGGAGTGGCCGTCCTGTAAAGATGACTGCAAGAGCACAGCGCAGACTGCTCAATGAGGTGAAGAAGAATCCTAGAGTGTCAGCTAAAGACTTACAAAAGTCTCTGGCATATGCTAACATCCCTGTTGGTGAATCTACAATACGTAAAACACTAAACAAGAATGGATTTCATAGGAGGATACCACAGAGGAAGCCACTGCTATCCAAAAAAAACATTGCTGCACGTTTACAGTTTGCACAAGAGCACCTGGGTGTTCCACAGCAGTACTGGCAAAATATTCCGTGGACAGATGAAACCAAAGTTGAGTTGTTTGGAAGAAACACACAATACCATGTGTGGCGAAAAAGAGGTACAGCACACCAACATCAAAACCTCATCCCAACTGTGAAGTATGGTGGTGGGGGCATCATGGTTTGGGGCTGCTTTGCTGCGTCAGGGCCTGGACTGATTGCTATCATCAAAGGAAAAATGAATTGCAGGAGAACTTAAGGCCATCTGTCCACCAGCTGAAGCTCAACAGATGATGAGTGTTGCAACAGGACAACGACCCAAAGCATAGAAGTAAATCAACAACAGAATGGCTTAAACAGAAGAAAATACACCTTCTGGAATGGCCCAGTCAGAGTCCTGACCTCAACCCGATTGAGATGCTATGGCATGACCTCAAGAAAGCAAATCACACCAGACATCTCAAGAATATTGCTGAACTGAAACAGTTCTGTAAAGAGGAATGGTCAAGAATTACTCCTGACCGATGTGCACGTCTGATCTGCAACTACAGGAAATGTTTGGTTGAAGTTATTGCTGCCAAAGGAGGTTCAACCAATTATTAAATCCAAGGGTTCACATACTTTTTCCACCTACACGGTGAATGTTTACACGGTGTGTTCAATAAAAACAG
Source organism: Bufo gargarizans (assembly GCF_014858855.1). NCBI lineage: Eukaryota > Metazoa > Chordata > Amphibia > Anura > Bufonidae > Bufo > Bufo gargarizans. The sequence goes on from NC_058084.1 coordinate 79,754,122, forward strand.
GGTAACATTTAATTCTTTGTGTGTTATTAGTTTAAGCAGACTGTGATTGTCTATTGTCATGACTTAGATCAAGATCAGATCGCATTTTATGACCAATTTGTGCAGAAATCCATATCATTCCAAAGGGTTCACATACTTTTTCTTGCAACTGTATATAGCATCTTTACAATATTTCCACCATGCATGAATGTCTATACTAAGAATATAGTTATGATCAGCACTGTTACCTGCAGTCCTCTATAGCATTCCCAGTTTTGTATCCCATTCCAACAGTTACACTAGCGACGCAGATGAACCTTTCATTTCCATACTATGACAATAAAAAATTGTATATCTAAAAACAAGACGGGATATTGACTTCCATCTCTATGCGCTGAGTAGTGTTGGTCGAGCACCAAAGTGCTTGGGTGCTCGGGCCGATCACATCAGGATGCTCAGATGTTCTACCGAGCACCCGAGCACAATGGAACTCCATGGGAGAACCCGAGCATTAAACCAGGCAGGCACCCCCTGCTCTGAAGAGGGGAGGGTGCCTGGTTCATATGAAAAATTCAGAAATTGATGAAAACACCACCAAAATGGTTCGGGAACAGCATGGGGAGGATGTCTGGAGGCATCTTGGACTCCCAGGTCGCTGCTGGGAACGATGTTGTCCGAGTAGTACGCGACTTTTACAGACTGACAATAATACGCACAAAACCAAATATAAAATCGATTTTAGAGGAAAAATTGTTAAGAAACCTTCTTTCCTGAATATTTACGTGTTTATACGGATAACACCAATCAAATTAACGCCCAAAGGCATGAAAAAGCGACAGCGAAACGCGCGTCGGGGGTCAGGATTTACTGGTCTGTATTTATTGAGCAGCTATTTTTCCCAAGTTTATCCCCGTTTTCATGCACTTTGCACTTTATTATTACCTATTGACTTGATACCTACTTGGCACATGTCAGGGGAAGATGGGATTTACTTTTATTGCTACATTACCAGCAGTCCAGTGTCATTCCTGTTTCTTCATTGCCATATATATGTTTTTTTATCATCATGTTTTGTATGTAACAATAAAGATTTGGTATGTTTCACATTTGAACACGGCTGTGTTGTACATTTATAGATGTTTATTTATTTGTTTATACAGATGTAGCAGGGTTAACACACATGCTTTATGAGACATGTTATCTAAACTAAATGCGTTAAGCAATTGCTTTTCAATGTCTTTTGTTTCATGATAACGCAATGAGTTAAAAAAAATTGAGTTAAGAGTGTGTGTGTTACCCTTGTTACATCTGTAAAGTGCAAGTGCTGCCAAAAATGTTGTTGGTTTTCAGAACTGGGGCCATGATTAACAGGGACGGCCGGGGGCATCTTGCACCGCTAGAGGTGAAATTCTTGGACCAACGCAAGACGAACCACAGTGAAAGCATTTGTCAAGAATGTTTTCATTAATCAAGAATGAAAGTCGGAGGTTCGAAGACGATCAGATACTGTCGTAGTTCCGACCATGAACTATGCCGACCGGCAATCCGGCAGCGTTATTACCATGACCTGCCGAGTAGCTTCTGGAAAACCAAAGTCTTTGGGTTCCGGGGGAAATATGGTTGCAAAGCTGAAACTTAAAGGAATTGACAGATGGGCACCACCAGGAGAGGAGCACGCGGCTTAATTTGACTTAATTTAACACGAGAAAACTCACCCGTCCTGGACACGGAAAGGATTGACAGATTGATAGCTCTTTCTTGATTCTGTGGGTGGTGGTGCTTTGCTGTTCTTAGTTAATGGAGCAAATTGTCTGGTTAATTCCGATAACGAACGAGACTCCTACGTGCTAACTAGTTACTTGACCCCCGACGATGAGGATTGTGTTGACCAGACTCTTGGATAGTGAGACTGGACTTGTAGATGAGGACCTGCTGGTCAGCTGACCCTGTAAAAGATTGTAGGTGAGGTCCTGCTGGTGAGCTGACCCTCTAAAAAATTATATGCGAGGGCCTGCAAGTGATCTGACCCTGAAAAACATTATATTCGAGGGCCTGCAGGTAAGCTGACCCTGTAAAAGATTGTAGGTGAGGGCCTGCAGGTGAGCTGACCCTGTAAAACATTATATGTGAGGGCCTGCAGGGGAGCTGACCACTGAAAACATTATGGGCGAGGGCCTGCTGCCGCTTTGTTGACTCTAGATAACTTCTGGCTGATCGCACATCCCTGTGACATCGACGATCCATTTGGATGTCTGCCCTATCAACTTTCGATGGTACTTTCTGCGCCTACAATGGTGACAACGGGTAACGGGGAATCAGGGTTTTATTCTGGAGAGGGAGCCTGAGAAACGGCTACCACATCCAAGGAAGGCAGCAGGCGCGCCAATTACCCACTCCCGACTCGGGGAGGTAGTGACGATAAATAACAATACAGGACTCTTAAGAGGCCCTGTTATTGGAATGAGTACTCTATTAAATCCTTTAACTGCGTTGGTCAGGGCATGTGTGATTTTATGGGGCAGATGTTGGTGTAAGGCAGGGACACGTTACACTGGAGATGTAGCACTGGTACTGTCACTGTCAGAAGAAGACACCATCTATTCGAAAAGTACACTGTATGTCACAGATATATTTTTTCAGCGCACATGTTACACTGGAGATGTGGCACTGGTAATCTTACGGTCAGAAGCGGACACCGTCTATTGAAAAAGTAAACTGTATGTCACAGATACATTTTTTAAACGCACACATTACACTTTAGATGTGGCCCTGGTAAGGTCACTGTCCGCAGCGAAAACTGTATATTGAAAAAGTACACTGTATGTCACAGATTAAAAAAAATTGCGCACACTTTACACTAGAGATGTGGCACAGCTAATGTCACTGTCTGCAGCGGACACCATCTGCGGAAAAAGTTCACTGTATGTCACTGATATTTTTGGGATGCGCACACTTTAAATAGGAGATGTGGCGTGGATAATTTAAGTGTCCGCAGCGGACACCATCTACGAAAAAAGTACACTGGATGTCACTGATATTTTAGAGATGCGCACACTTTAAACAGGAGGATGTGGAGCGGATAGTTTAACTGTCCGCAGCTGCCTATTACATGGTATTTAGCGCAGGATGCACTAGAAATATATATTGCTGCTGTCACACACAATAGTCCTTAAAAGGACTTTTGGGTCTCTGAAAAAAAAATTGTATAAAAATCTTCCTATTACACTCCCTATACTGTCTGTCACTTCCTATGCACAGCTCTCCCTAAGGCCTCATGCACATGACAGTGTTTTTTCACTGTCAGTGATTTGGCTTCAGTGGTTCGTGTCTGATTTTGCTTCAGTTGTGTTTCCTTGTGTCTTCCTTTTTTTTTGTCTGACAGGGGGAAAAAAAAAGGAAGGTTAATGAAAAGTGTCGTTTTATTGCACCAAGGTCTTGTAGAAAAAAACTGACACGGATGACATACCAGTTGTGCATCCGTTTTTTTTGACAGACCCATTGACTTGAATGGGTCCGTCCTCTGTTTTCCACTGACAAGAATAGGACAGGTTATATTTTTTTGACGGACTGGAATCACGGATCACGGACGCGGAGAAAAAACGGAGGACTATCAGTTTTTTTTCACAGCTCCATAGAAATGAATGGGACCTCTGCTAAACTTTGAAAAATTACGGAACGGACGCGGATGCACACAACGGTCGTGTGCATGAGGCCTAACACTGAGCAATTTAGCGCAGGTTGCGCTACAAACATATATTGCTGCTGTCACACACAATAGTCCTTACAAGGACTTTTGGGTCTCTGAAACATTTTTGTACCAAAAAAACATTCAATTGCACTCCCTACACTCTCTGTCCCTTCCTATGCACATCTCACTACGAATGAGCCGAACATACGTCATCGGGTGCTATATAGCACCCGATGATGCATTCATGACAGCCAATCACTGTAATGCCAGTAGCCAACATGTGAGGGCAGCACTTACGTGCACCTTTATTGCCTGCGTAGCAGCCAAGAAATGTGCGGGGAGGAGACTCGATCATGGCGCTCGAGCACATGCGGTACTCAGCCGAATACCGCCGTGTGCCGAGCATCGAGATGCTAGAGCCGAACAGGTGTTCGGCCAAACATGCTCGATCATCACTAGCGCTGAGCTGTTTTATTCTACAATTTTCAAAAGAAAATGATTAGCTTTGTAAAAAAAAAAAAAAAAAGACAAAAATGCTTTCTGCCATCCACTGGAACAGAACAGGATGGCTCTGCTGTAAAGCCACAGAGAAACCGTTAAGTTTAATTGCTTTTATTAATGACTGAATTCATTATAAGAAGGGGGGGGGGGGGAATCCTTGCTCCGTGAAAAGCTGACACCAGACAAAGTCTTAGGCAACTCTGGAGCTTTAAGACACATCTGCTCCATTAAATCTAACATCCACATTCAAAGCTTTGACTGAGAGTACAGTAGTCACTTTTGCCAGTCTTCAAACAGCTGTTTTATTTCCCTAGACATACATGCTCAGGAACGGCCCGTGAAGGCCCAACTTCTGGCGTACATTTCTAAGGCTGCGCATGTTAAAAGCCACCCTGAGACCCCTGTCTTTGGCTATAATTAGTATGACACTCTCACCTCTGTTTCCCCTGTTTACTGCTGATGTGTAAATTATTCAACCATTGCTGTTAATATTTTACATGATTTGTAAATAGCTGTGCTTTGTATTTGCTAATTATTCCCGCCATGTAATTGAAACTGACTGTTCCTATGCTATATATTTTTAGCTGTAATGAATCAGCTTTTGGAGCTGATGTGGTCTCAAGGATGAAGCTAATGTATTCAGTTTACAGTGGAAGTCAGGTAACGAGGTCCCCGTTTGCAACATCCCCACATTAGCCGTGCCATGTTACATGGCTGTCCATTTATTTGAGATAAGCAAATTTCTTTAAATTTTAAAAGCACATTGCACCATCAGATTTATTATGCCTTTTAAAATGATAAAATGCTCCAAAATTGTCCCTTATTGGGGGCAGATGGTATTTAAACACACACAGTATTATTAAAAGAAAATATTCCTTAACAGGGCAGATGCCTGCCTGTATTTATATACACAAATGGTAGTGTTAGAAGAAACAGTAGCTTGTTCTTAACAAGTGTCCCAAATTATGCCTTTTTTTGTGAGAAGTAGTAGTGTGGATGTGTAAGTGGTAAGCTAAACCTAACAAACAAAGCAGTAGATAAGCCGCTATGTAGGGGTAATGGTAGTGGCATGAGGGGGAGTAGAAGCTGTGGCGGTGGACTGGGCAGCAGCTATACAGTATGGAACATGATGGCAAGTGGTGGCAGTAGCATGATTTTGTCAGCAACAAATAGCCATCATCAGCAATCGCAGATCTATGCAATGGCTTCAGTTGGAGGTGCGTGAAAATCCTCCTGGGCCTATGTCTCATTCATTTTGACAAATGTGATGTTCTGCACACACACTTCCAATTTGCTTTCCAGAAGTCCATTGGTTGAGGGAAAAGAGTATGTGCCAGATAAAGGCTACAGTCCAGATTGGTGTGGTACATGATAAATAGAGATGTCGCGAACATAAAATTTTCCATTCACGAGCGGCGAACGCGAATTTCCGCAATTGTGCGGGAACAGGCGAACTGGGCGAACCGCCATTGACTTCAATAGGCAGGCGAATTTTAAAACCCACAGGGACGCTTTCTGTCCAAAATAGTGATGGAAAAGTTGTTTCAAGGGGACTAACACCTGGACTGTGGCATGCCGGAGGGGGATCCATGGCAAAACTCCCATGGAAAATTACATAGTTGACGCAGAGTCGGGTTTTAATCCATAATGGGCATAAATCACCTAACATTCCTAAATAGTTTGGAATAACGTGCTTTAAAACATCAGGTATGATTTTGTATCGATCAGGTAGTGTAAGGGTTACGCCCGCTTCACAGTGACAGACCAAACTCTGACAGACCAAACTCCCCGTTTAACGCACCGCAAACAGTCCATTTGCACAACTACAAACTCCCCATTTGCACAAGGTTGGATATCAATCTAGCCATGTCCCGTTTCTTGTCCTCACTGACGTCATTGAAGGTCTCTTTCTCCACCCAGCCACGTACAACACCAAGGGTCCCCGAAAGCTGACAACAAGCCCCCTGGGACGCCTGCTGTGGTTGGTCTTCTACCTCCTCAAAGCAACCTTCCTCCTCTGACTCCCCTTCTTCAGACTCCTCTCTCTGTGTTGCCGCAGGTCCAGCAATCGATGACGACAGGGGCGTACATACAGGGGTCGCAGTTGCGACCAGGCCCGTCACTCCAGGGGGCCCGGCCGCCTGTGGACCCCTGGCCCCGCCCTGCAGTAGTTCTGTGTGTGCTGCGCCTGCCTGTATAACCCGGGTGGCTGACCCGGGGCCCGCCGCCCAGTGTTGCGTTTCTGCGCTGCAGTGCCAGGCCAGGCCAGCCCTACCCTCCATTGTGTCTCCCCCCTGAGTCTCCTCCCCCTGAGTCTCCTCCCCATGCGAGTGCGGCAGTGCGGCGTGCCTTGTCATTTCCTGTTGGGCGGCCGAACCGAACATGAGGTTTCCCTAGGCTGCGCAGGCGTCGCAGCAGGGAGAAGGCGCCGGAAAAGCTTTGGAAGAGCGCGAAGAAGCCGGTGCCGGAAGTGGAAGATAAGATTTGCAAAAAAAAAAAAAAGGTCTTCATAATTGCTCACCACATTTATGGTGAGTTCAGAACTTCAGAGTAGACTCAGAGTGGGGTCTGATGGGGGCTGAGAGGGGCTGGCTTTAGAACTAACTCTGCTATATTTCTGTAGCCTGGAACCTCTGACTGCCCAGTTGGGCTGAAACTACTACACCCAACATGTTCTGGCAGTAATAGTAAATGGATATTTGTGCAATTCTGAGATACTAGTCTATATAATACATATGTAGGCGCTCACTGTCACAGCATGCGGTTGCCGCTGGCAACTTATGTTTGTCTGCACTTTCCCTGTTTGATGTGCACGGGGTTTATTTGTGTGATGTTGTTTGTACACCTCCATTTTCAGTAGCCTTCTCCCATGCCTGGTGTAGGAAGGGTTAACCCCCTTCTGTGTGTGTGAACACTGGGTGTGTCTGTGTGGGTGTGGCTACATGGGCTATTTAGCCTCTGCTGAGAGCAGTAGTCAGAGAGGTACTTCAACCATGGTCTGCTGGAGTCATCCTCCTACTTATATACCATCTGCCAGTGGGGCCCACCCTTGTGGTCATAAGTTTAAGTTTAAGTATAAGTTTGTTATACACGATGTTATGAAGGTGTGTCTTTTGTATGCTTCTCTATTGCAGCTTATGGTCCTGGGTTCCTGTGTGATGTATGGTGTGTGCTGTGTCCGTTTATGTTTGGTGTGGACAGCAGCACTTGCACATGGGTTTCAGGCTTTGTGTCTGTGGCAGGTAGGTGTTATTCTTGTTGCATTTACCTGCCATAAGTTGTTTAGGTTCCCCTTTCCTTGCAGCTTGGCCAGTGAGACTCCTGTTCCTCCGTGTCTAGGAGGAACAGGTCGTCTTACCCTGCTCCTTGTTCCAGGGCAATCCTGAGGGCTAGCAGGGATTATAGGTTACGGTGTATGAGACCTCCCACCATCAGGGTTGGCTCATATGGTTAGGAGTCAGGGTCAGATTAGGGACGCGATAGGAGGTGACCTGCTCCCTAATTCTGTCGTCATGGCCGAGCAGCCACTAACATCTTCTGGCATTGCACGGCTGAGGGTTTTCCCCATCCTCAGCCGTGACAAGTACACGCTGTATGCCTGACACACACGCTTGCAGGCAACTGCAATTATATTACAGTGAAATTTTTTTAATTTATTTTTTAAATGCAAGCTACTGTGACACCAGATATGATTGGTGGCACTGGGCACTGGCAGTAGTGGGCACAGTACACGCTGTAGGCCTGACACACACGCTTGCAGGCAACTGCAATTATATTACAGTGAAAAAAGTTTTGTTTTTTTTAAATGCAAACTACTGTGACACCAGATATGAATGCTGGCACTGGGCATTGGCAGACTTGGCAGTAGTGGGCACAGCATACGCTGTGGGCCTGACACACACGCTGGCAGGCAACTGCAATTAGATTACAAAAAAAAAAAAAAAGCAGACTGATGTACTAGCCCTAAAAAGGGCTTTTTGGGGTGCTGTCAGGACGCTGTCCTTACAGCAGATCAGATGAGTCTTTCAGGACTGGAGTGGACACTGAATACACTAGCCTAGCTATCGATTTCCCTATTAAATCAGCAGCAGCTGCACTGTCCCTGCTCTCACTAACACTGCAGCTTCCGAATGAATCTAAGATGGATGCTGTCCTTGCTTTTTGCTAGGAGGTGGGAGGGTCTGGGAGGGAGGGTATGCTGCTGATTGGCTGGAATGCGTCTGCTGACTGTGAGGTACAGGGTCAAAGTTTGCTCAATGATGAACGTATAGGGGGCGGACCAAACATTGCATATGTTCGCCCGCCGCGGCGAACGCAAACAAGCGATGTTCGCCGGGAACTGTTCGCCGGCGAATAGTTCGGGACATCTCTAATGATAAAATGCTCAATAATGTTTATCAAACTGAAATTGGCTACTGCTGCTGCATCTTCTGCTACTTGTGGCAGCAGAGACAGTGGAAGGTTGGTGACACAGCTGACTCAGTGGAGGGTGAAGAGGGTGTCTGCTCACCAGCATGCCCAAGGACCCAGTTCTGTCCTGTTTTTCCCCCCACTTCATTGGTCATCATGGCTATTGTTGCTGTCAAGTTGGAACATTGAGGATCAAGAGATGCAACTACAGTACCCCAGTAAGGGTTACTGCAAAAGGTACTTGTTATAATGTTACATTGCTGAGTAAAATGTTGTGATATGCTATGTTTGTGGCAATGCTAATGGAATTGTATGGATAATTGAGGGTTAATTTCTTTGCTCATTGCATTAGGTTAGGTTACCAGGAAATAGATCTAGGCCTGCCCCTTGGTTAATTAGAGTAAGAGGAGTGTGTCTTTAGCAGAGCTACAGTGAAGACCTACATGCACAGGCTTCGCATAGCTATCCCCAATCTCAGAGAATTCTCATGTCTGGGCCCTGGTCTTTGCTGCAGGGGAGCTACCAGGCCTCAATGAGTGGTCAGGCAATATTTATAGTCAGGAGAAAGGTGAAGGTCAGGGCTGGCAGAGTTTAAAGGTATCTGAAAAACAAGTCTGAGTGTCAGGGCAGGTGGTAATAGAGCAATATAGAAACAGGCTAAGGTCAGGGCAGGCTGCAGAGAATCAGAGCCGGTGTTAGGCAGAAGTTCGGTATGCAGGAAGATAGACAGTATAACGCACCTTCACTGGTTAACTAGAGACTAGGAACATAAAGCTCAGACATCCTTCTATTGGGCAAGGTGTCTTAAATACCCAGGGGTGGCCAGTTATAGGCTGTTGAGGGATATGGATATGCATGTGATGGCCCTTCATAAAGCAGGCTGCAACCTGTAGAAGACATAAGAGACACTGGGACCGCTGCAGACTGGGGAGGAGGGTGAATGGAATCAAACTATCGGCTAACAGAGAAAGCCAGCTGGGTGAGTAGCATGGCACCTGTACCCACAAGAAGGAATGGGGCAGCAGTAGACACGGAATGCCAGCTCAACACAAGAAAGCATTTTTATCTCCTGAGAGAAGGAAGATATGTGGTCTGGAACCTACAAGACAGTTCACTGAAGTTAGTCAGCAAGGGATTGTACACGTTTATGGAAGAGAGACCTCACTGCTGTGAGAGGGAACATTGCTAACACACGCTTTCACATTCGGAGATGGTTTGGCTAGCCATATCTTATATCGTCACCCTCAGCCAGGAATTATAGAAGCTTATCAAGAATCTCATTATTGCTGCTGTCCATACGCTAACATTGGGGAAGAACTGCACTGTTAAATGCTTTAGAATTGTGCCTTGCTATTATTGGATAAACTACTACTTCCATATTGCACTTTAGTAAAAAAGAGAATTTATTTATTGCAACCAACTGTCCCAGTTCCCAACTTCATAATCACTCTTTTGTCTTACACCCTGACAAACACCTAGCACCAAGGGCACCCCAACTACCACCAAGCAGAAGGCCTAACTGCAGGGTGTGACCCAAGGGAAAGAAGGGTGCACCATCCATGCACTGCATAGCCCAGGGAGAGCCAGGGTGAGGAGTGACGAAGCTTTATAAAGACCTGTATGCTGCCTAACTACTAAATAAAACACCAGTGACTGAATTAGACGAGTGTTGCAGATTTCTCTACATTGCTGTGTCTAGTGGGATCCCGAGCCAGGACCCCTCACCGCGTGCACCGCATTGCCCTGGATAAATAACAGGTGACTTGAACATTGAATATGGATTTATCCCACTAAGAGGCTTGGATTGGTGCTTATGTTTCTTTTGTATCTGTATGTTTTACAGCCACTCCCCGCATCCTCGCCTCCCGTGCGAGTCACTGCACAATGGCAGAATGTCCAGGAGGGCATTCTTAGCCACATAAAAACAGCTGAAATGCACAGACACTCTTGGACCTGGCCGACACCTTCTGCAATTTACAATATTTTTTTTAAAAAGTGCGGCACTACTAAATTTATTATGTTCAGCTAGAATATGTTATTTCCCCCAGATTCAGTGTAACCATTACATTTCTGCCATTGTCAAAGACCACTTTGCCCAGTTGTAGTTGGTGCGGAGACAGCCAGTGGGATATTTGCTGGTAGATGCACTTTTGCAACTGATCTGCTGTGTGGTTTATCTTGCCCAGGCTTATCAGTTTTAGCGTCCCACTAGGAGGGGCTAGAAAAGACATAGATGATGCAAGTGTATGGCTTCTCTTGGGCCGCAGGAGGAATATGCTGACCCCTGGTTCAAACGCATGCTGTCAGTGTCAGAGGTGAGATCAACATTATCCTACTTTGAGAGGATGAGTAAGCCATTTAGTCAAAAATATCATCATCTTTGTCCTCAATAATAATCTGTCACCTACCAGAAGTAAGGGGGAGCTTTATACACCAATATTCTGCATGGAAAGGCCATACAATCCTTAGCCTGGTTCTTAAAAACCTATGGTAACATTACTGCAGGTCTACAGGAATATTTGCTTTTGGTGGTGGACTTCCTCCTCAGATGCAACTTTTTTATGTTCAACAACAAGTTTTATCTGCAGATATCGGGGGTGTCGATGCGGGCCAAGTTCTCTCCCTCCATAGCCAATATATTCATGGCATGGTGGGAGAGGAGCTTTCTCCTCATTGACACCCATCCTTTCTGGCATTGCATCAGGTGGTATGGCCGTTACATTTATGACCTGATCCTTGTTTGGACGGGTGATGTGGCGGCCATACCAGCCTTTGGCTGTTACATTAACTCCTGTGTGGACACTATTTCTTTTAGTGTCCACCATGACATACAGGAGGTTTCATTCTTGGATTTGCATCTGAGGGGGGATCCTTCATGGACCACATCCAGGGTATTCCTGTACCATAGCTGGGTAGAAGTCAAGTCACACTTGCTCTTAACAGAGACCAGAGACTTGGAAAGTAATTGCCAAGCCCATAGTGGCCCTCTCTTTACTTTATAATATGAGTTGCTCTGTGAGGTCAACAGAGACTTTAAGAAACTGAGTGCCCATCTGAGACCGTAATCCCTAAGCTATGTGCTACTGTTAGTAGCCATTACACGTTGCGTCTCAGCTAGATAAACGTTTTCTGTTCTTTTAAACTGTGCGTTGTCCAGCTCTATTAATGTGTCACCCTCAAGTTTGGTACCTAGTAAAGGGGTGACTTGTAGTCTGGACATCTGCTTACTGCCTAGATATTTTGTGCCAAATTATGCCTAACACCACCACACATTGCCAAATAATAGTGCCTGGAGTAGCCGTAGCCTAATAATACTAACACTAGTGTAGTGTACTGTCTATTTTACCATGCTTCATAAATAATACCACTTTATAGTATCTAAATAATACCACAGATGATGCTTTAAATAAGTTGGCATTACGCCACTAAAAAGGTAGTTTTGACAGGGCCATAATTAAGAAATGGGGTGGTAGATGCTATAAAGGGGTTGTGCCACCATTAAATGTTATTTTAATATGACATGGAATAAAAAACCCAGATACTTTTGTATTTTACTTTCTATTGTGACATGCTCTCTTAAGTATAATGGCCCCCTCTGCTGTTCAGTCTGTATAGTAATGTGCACGTCCACCTCCTGGGGTGGACGCCCATGCTCAGTTCTAGTGTTATCAAATGTAACAGTTACAGCGATATGCAGAAAGAACACGCACCCTGTACTGCCAGCCTGAAGAGAATCTAGCAGTACAACAGGAGCAATGAATGGGAAGATCTCTGGATCCATTTGAGCTACAGAACTGGTTCTAACTTTTATAGAAATAGATACATGTGAAAGGCGCCGCACTATGAAGTGCCTTTTGCGCTGTGGCAGTTGAAGAATTTTGATATGTCTGACTTTTAGTCTAACCAGACTGTCTGTTACTCTGTAATTCCTCTAGCGCTGTTCTATGGAAACAGGTTTAAAGAGTACACCAAATGCTTGAAATATCTTCTTTATTAACTTCAACTTTTCTTCATATATAACACTGCCGCCTCCGCAGCAGATAGTCCATGTACAAAACACGTGTTGAAAAGATATCACAAAATGGGGGTATGCATAAGATGGTGGTTCCACTGTTCAATCTTGTCATTCAACATAAAATGGTGGATATATTTCTCTCTTGAGTATCTGTACTCTCACTTTAAGTTATTTAAGCACTTTATGACCTCTCTGAGAGGTATATCTGAGGTCTAACTAATAGTACACTTTGGAATTTGGTCGCAATTTGCAGTATGCAGTTAGCAGTAACTATTTGCAGATTGGTTGAGTATGATCTGGTATGGTTGTATGCAATTTGGATTGCAATATGGAATTTGAATTTGGATTGTGAACTTTGTAGTTTGCAATTTGCAATTGGTAGAACTGTAAGTAAACACACATATAACTGGTTCAGTATACAGTTCTATACCCTATATTAACAGTAGGAACATTATATAACTGTTCAGCTTCTCTCCTCTGGTGTAAAGATTCTAGCAACTGCTAGGGGAATTTCCCACACAGGCTGTGTGTGAGGCTGGCTATGATTGGTCAAACTCCTGCTGTGTGTGAGGCTGGCTTCTGATTGGTCAAGAGTCCTGCCCAGCAACAACAGTTTAACTCTATGCTTTCTGTTTCTGTTGTGTCATTGAGCTTACTTTACATTATATAATGAATCCTAAAGGCATATTATTTTTATATAATATAAATATTATCTTTTCTGCTTCTGTGAACACGATATATATAAGTTATATGACATCCAAACATGAAGTCACTGTAAATAACTCTGCTTTTGTCTTTAACACACAAACATAGGAACTGTATTAAGGTTATTGGCAGGTTTAGCTGTATAAACATATAAGCTATATTAGCAACCTAGGACAGGTCTTAGCTGGCCAGCTACAATACATGACATGATTTCTGAATTTCATTTTTATGTATATCATGGCATAACTCTTTTGATGGTGTTGCCCCTTATTTCTTTATCATGGTCCACCCAGTTTAGCAGATTACAATGTGTATACATAGTAATGAAGATTAGAGGGGGGAACCAGTGGTTCAAGCATATTATGAAGGGTTTGGGTGAGCAGGGAACAGTAGATCTAGCACTGGGGGTGCAGCTAGAGGGTAGGGGATGAAATGAGCAGGAACATGAAAACACCAAGCTCGATTTATTGATGACTCTTGATGCATAAAAATTTTTCTTCCTTCGTTAAGGTTTGCTTCATCAATTTTAATGTTGTATTTGTTTAGTGAAGTGTGTTTATGTGAAAAGGTTATATTAATACACAAAGATTCTGTTTAGATGGTGATAAACAATGGCTTTCTAAGCACCGGGCACAATGTAAACACACAGAGCTGAATTAAACACCTTATAATTTTTCAGAAATAAATGCACCGCAGGATCTGGGTAACCGTACGTTAATTTCCCCCTGGGTAATTAGTAGGGCAAATACAATAGAACAAAAACAATTTTACTTGGTCTCTTACACAGAATAAATGCTTGTACAAAGTCAGATGTAATCACTCACTGGGTACGTGTTTTACTAGGATGTGGTTATTTCAGAGAGAATTCTTAGTAACAACCATCATTTCGTAATGTAATTAACACACTGAGTATCATTCTTCCCATATACTTAAAGATATAGCAGCAGTTCAGGCTAATTGTACCTGTTGTTAAGTGGTTTGCTGCTGCTCAGGGGTGGCCTCTCCTATTCTAATATTCCATGTTTTTTTTCCCTTTCTTTTCTATGCTTCCAGCATGTTTTTTTTTAGATAAATAAATAAATAATAAGTAATATTAGAACTGTTACGGATAAGCAATTCATGTGTCATTTATGGGCACCTATACCGGTCAGCCATAACATTTAAACCACCTGTTTCCACCTGCCCAACCTTGCGCCACCAAAACCAAAGCATGGACTCTGCAAGACCTCTGAAGGTGTGCTTTGGTATCGGACACATCATTTGCAGCAGAACCCATAAAGAGTCGCTGTACTTTCACACAATTTCATTTTATTTAATAGAAAATGGTGTAACTAGCAAATCTCTAAATCACTTTATTTAAAAAATATGTCTGCCTCCGCCTAAAAAAAAATCTATAAAGTGATGGCCACTACGGGTCTCACTTCCACCTAATTTGCAGTCCACTGCCTATTGTCAGACAAGATCTATCCCTAGTAATAGAGACACTGAAGATGGCTTACAGAAAATGGGGACATGTCAGAGCTAGCGGAGCTCCTGAGCCTGCTTATACACAGCTTTTGAAGATTACAGGAGCCTCCTGTGTGTCTGTAAGTGTGATTTCCCCCTCTTTATCTGTTCTGTGATCTCCGGAGCTGAAAACAAACATAGTGGGAAGTTACGGAAAGAATGTCACAGCAGTAATGAGTGGAAGGGGCAATATTCGAATTTGCGATATTTCACGAATATTTGTGCGAATATTCATCATATATTCACAAATTCGGGAATTCGTGATCTCTAGTCATTATTTTCTTAATTGCAAAAATCGGCAATCGGAAAATTTGCAATAAAAATTTGCAGCCTTCTCATTGGAGCCCAAGCAAGACACAATGAGGGATCATGGATACTGATGAAAAAAATATTGCGATTACGAAGATATAGCACTATATTCTAGATATTCGTGAATTCTCGAAGTGCCAATATTCGCGATAAAAATTTGCGATTAGAATATTCGCGATCAGCACTGTCACAGCAGTACAGTGCTAGGAGATTCCACAGGAGGGAGACTCCCTCTGCTTCTGACTGAAATGCATGTAGCTATGTAGCTGAAATAGGGAGCAAAAATAAAAACACTAGGGAAGCCCAAAAAGATCTGTTCTTTCACAGTTATGATTTTACAAAGAAACACAGCCATTATGCAAACATTTTTTTATTTTTTTAAGTCATGTAAGTCGCAAGAATGGGGCCTACATGGATCAGAGCAATTGCCACAGATAAATTGGGATCTAGGGAATTTTAAAGTCACAAGTCAACACCGTAAACTCTTGATCATGTACCTTAACCCCTTCTCACCCAGCGCCGTACATGTATAGTGCAGGGCGGGTCTTTAAAGAGGACCTTTCACTAGTATACAAACTAAAAACTAACTCTATCTGTGGGCAGAGCGGTGCCCAGGGGTCCCCCTGCACTTACTAGTATGCCTGGGCACCGCTCCGTTCGCCCGGTATAGGCTCCGGTGTCTCAGCTCCGTCTGTTGTACTGGACTGATTTTTTTGTAGGAGGCGTGTCCCTTGCTGCAGGGCTGGCCAATCGCAGCGCACAGCTCATAGCCTGGCTCATAGCCAGTAATAACAGCCCCCCCTTTGACAGTAATAACAGCCCCCTGCCAGTAATAACAGCCCCCTGCCAATAATAACAGCCCCCGCTAGTAATAACAGCCCCCCGCCAGTAATAACAGCCCTCCACCGCCAGTAATAACAGCCCCCAGGTGCCAGTAATAACAGCCCCCCGCCAGTAATAACAGCCCCCAGGTGCCAGTAATAACAGCCCCCCCTTTGCCAGTAATAACAGCCCCCCTTTGCCAGTAATAACAGCCCCCCATTTGCCAGTAATAACAGCCCCCCTTTGCCAGTAATAACAGCCCCCAGGGGCCAGTAATAACAGCCCCCAGGTGCCAGTAATAACAGCCCCCCATTGCCAGTAATAACAGCCCCCCTTTGCCAGTAATAACAGCCCCCAGGTGCCAGTAATAACAGCCCCCCCTTTGCCAGTAATAACAGCCCCCCTTTGCCAGTAATAACAGCCCCCCATTTGCCAGTAATAACAGCCCCCCTTTGCCAGTAATAACAGCCCCCAGGGGCCAGTAATAACAGCCCCCAGGTGCCAGTAATAACAGCCCCCCTTTGCCAGTAATAACAGCCCCCAGGTGCCAGTAATAACAGCCCCCCGCCAGTAATAACAGCCCCCAGGTGCCAGTAATAACAGCCCCCAGGTGCCAGTAATAACAGCCCCCCGCCAGTAATAACAGCACCCCGCCAGTAAAAGTATTGTATATAATAAAATAAAAAAAACACACATACTTACCTCCATGTCAGTGATGCGATGCAGGCCTCTTCTGGCCTGTGTCCCATGCTGTATGGCTCAGGCGGCGCGATGATGTCATCGCGCCCCTGCGCCGGCCTCTGATAGGCTGCAGGCCCTAGGCTGGCAGCCTATCAGAGGAAGGGAAAGGGACACGCCTCTCCCTCCCCTACTGCAGCACAGGCAGGCATCTGTATCGCTGTCCTGAGGACGGCGATACAGATGACTGGAGATGAGCGCTTCCACTCTCCCTGTGCCCAGCCGCCGCCGCCCGCCGCCAGCTCGGGGGGGGGGGCAATTGCCCCGTTGCCCCCCCCTGGATCCGCCACTGCGGCCAGTGTGCCGGCTGTAAAGTGACTAAAGCCCCAAAAAGTATCAAAAAGATTGACTCGACACAAAATAATTTTTCATGGGAAATCAAACACTTTCTGACTTGTAATTCAACCAGTGTGATATATCTCGTCCAGTGCCCTTGCTCCAGGCAGTATATTGGAAGAACAAAGAGAACTTTGAAGGTGAGGATATCTGAACATGTTTCTAATATTAGAAAAGGATATCTGAAACACTCACTTTCAAAGCACTTCAAAGAAGTCCACAATCAGGATCCTAGGGGACTGACATTCATGGCCCTGGAGAAAATAGATATACACTGGAGAGGGGGGAAACATGTGGAACGCATGTCCCGGGCAGAATCCCGACGTATATATGATTTTGGCAGCTTAATCCCAGCAGTCTTGAACGCCGAACTTGAGATTTTCGGTTTCCTATAGATCCTGGGTTGTGCGCCTCTCGTCCAATGGGGGATCACATGTCTGGCCGTTTATCAGTGCTGTGACCCCCCCTTGGAGAAACGCCCACATACCCATAACTTCATCAATTATATAACAAAAGATATGAATGAGAGAATTTCTATTGGATTCTGAGGGGTCAGACATTGTACTTGTTGAACAATCCAGGAACTCTGTCCCCTCCCACATACGATGACATTTTTTATTGGGATTACGGTTTTATTATCCTTCTGAAATTTTTTTATGTGTTTTCATTTTAACATATTTATTTGGTGGTTATATACATATATAAGACCGCAGCAATATCGTTTTTATTATCGAATGAAGATGGCAACATATATAATGTTCATTTATATATATATATATTTTTTAGTGTCATATATGTTTCTATGTTTTGATGATATTTTTTGCTATTAGCAACGTTGTGGAAGCATCTCCTTTACTATATAATATTATCATAACAAAAAGGAGAGAATAGAAAAAAAAACGCATCTGCTCCAGAAATACCGCATGAAAAACGCACTGATGCCGCAAGTAGTCAAAACCGGATTTTCGATCCAGATTTTCAATGATACCGAGTGGACTATAAAAGGAAGTAACACTACAATGGGGGTAGAGCCACTGAGGAAGGGGAGAGACGTCCCCGAAACGCGTCTGGTGTAGTTCACCCCCACAAAGAAAGACCCGGAGTTATCAAGCAAGTTTGCTAACTTTTCGGATGCTGGAGCGCTCCACAAAACTTTGATTCGCAATTACTCAGAGAAAAAATAAGACCGAACAAACTGACAGGCAAATCCCGCGAGACAACCAACACGTGGTACGGAAGTCTCGAGCGAGGACGCCAAACAGCGTGAGAAGAAGCTGGCGCAGTGTGGTGAGTAGCGGCAAGAGAAAACGACTTCCGAGTCACCGGCCCCAAACTAGAAGGGTAAGATAACAGTTCCGCTTTACCCCCCACCTGCAGCCCTATTTTCACCTTGCTGTGCATTTACACCAGTTGGAACTCTACATGTTCTCCCTGAATTGACATTACCACTTGGCCATAGTGCCGCCCCTGGAACATCGTTGTATTCTAATCAGAGGAACATCTCAAGGAGGACATAATTTTACATTATATAGAGAAACTGCCCTATAGGACTTTCTTGCAGATCCAACTAGGGATACAGTTTAGCTTTCTACGGGATATCTACAATTACCCACAGATTGCAATCTACAGTGTGTAGATAAATGTCTAAATAAATTGTCACTTCAATTTGTACCACATATTTGAGTGCCAGCCTTATACCTTTTTTTACCAGAATTAGTTTTTAGTTTGTATACTAGTGAAAGGTCCTCTTTAAAGATGGCACCTGCTGGGCTAATGTATGGGATTGATGATAACGTCGATCGCATACATTTAACCCCTTGGATGCAGTGGTCAAACGTGAACACAGCATCTAAGAGTGCAAAAACTGGCCCCTCCTAGCGGGGATCAGGGGATCCGAATGGTGTGTGTGGCAGCCTCAGTCCTCCTGAATGATCTGAGGCTGCTGCACATGCAGTGCTGCCCAAAATTATTCATACCCCTGGCAAATTTTGACTTAAAGTTACTTTTATTCAACCAGCAAGTCATTTCTTTTTGACTGGAAATGACATAGGTGTCTCCCAAAAGTTAATAAGACAATGTACAAGAGGCATTATTGTGGAAAAAAACTATTTCTCAGCTTTTATTTACATTTGAGCAAAAAATACAAGATGTTCCACACTGTGGAAAATCTCTGAGGAAGTGGTCGGAAGCCAAAAGTGACACCTGTGCTGGCCAGGAGGATAGTTAGAGAGGTGAAAAAGAATCCAAGGATCACCACCAAGGCCATGCTGGTGAATCTGGGCTCTGCTGGTGGCAATGTCTCAAGGCAGACAATCCAACGGACACTGCACAATGCAGACCAAGGAGGACGCCACTTCTCCAGATAAGGCACACAGCACACAAAAGCTCGCTTGGCCTTTGCAAAAGCTCATCTGGACAAAGAAGAAGACTTCTGGTCTTCTGTGTTATGGTCAGATGAAACTAAAATTGAATTGATGTTTCCTTCATTTGGCGTAAAAATGGAGAAGCCTTCAACCCAAAGAACACCATCCCCACTGTCAAACATGGTGGTCGGAACCTAATGCTTTGGGGGTGTTTTTCAGCCAATGGACCAGGGAACCTAATCACAGTAAATGGTACCTTGAAAAAAGAGCGATACATGAGGATTCTCAACGACAACATCAGGCAGTCTGCAGAGAAACTTGGCCTTGGGCACCAGTGGACATTTCAGCATGGCAATGACCCAAAACACACAGCAAAAGTGGTGAAGAAATGGTTAGCAGACAACAACATTAACGTTTTGGAGTGGCCCAGCCAGAGTCCAGACTTGAATCCAATTGAGAATCTGTGGAGGGAGCTAAAGATCAGGGTGATGGCAAGAAGACCCTCCAACCTAAAAGATTTGGAGCTCATTGCTAAAGAGGAATGGGCAAAAATACCTGTGGAGACATGCAAAAAGCTGGTTTGCAATTATAGGAAGCGTCTGATTGCTGTAATAGCCAATAAAAGCTTTTCTATTGATTATTGAGAAGGGTATGAATAATTTTGGACTGGACACTTTTTGCTCAAATTTAAATAAAAGCTGAAAAATGTTTTTTTTTTTTTTTCCACAATAATGCCTTTTGTACATCGTCTTATTATCTTTTGGGAGACACCTATGTCAATTCCCGTCAAAAAATTACTTGCTGGTTGAATAAAAGTAACTTTGAGTCAAAATGTCCCAGCACTGTAGCTGGGCAGCACTGTAGGTCCCTATGGGAACGTAGTTTTAGTCTCATAGACTCCAATGCTAATGCATTACATTCTATGACAGAAGCAGTCTGGTGATTTCTTGTTCAAGCTCCCTAGGGAAACAATACAAAAGTGTACAAAATAATGTTTTTAAAAATAAAATATATAAAAATTCAAATAACCCCCTTTCTCCAAAATGAAAATAGATAAACAATAAAAATAAACATCATTGACATCACCGTGTGAGAAAGCACCCATACTTTTAACCCCTTAACGACCCAGGACGAGAATGCTCGTCCTCAATCACTGGCACTTAGCGCTAGAGGACGAGTTTTCTCGTCCTGCAGTCGTTCCTCCCCTCGCGTGCGGTCCCCCGATCAGCAGCAGAGATCCGGCGGTTACTGACAGCGATAATGCCGATGGCAAAATCTGCCTTCCAAAAAACGTATGGCATTCCTTTCCTTCTGCGCCCTGCCGTGTGCCCGTACAGCAGTTTGCAACCACATATGAGGTGCTTCTGTAAACTACAGAATCAGGGCCATAAATAATGAGTTTTGTTTGGCTGTTAACCCTTGCTTTGTAACTGAAAAAAAAATCTTAAAGTGGAAAATCTGCCAAAAAAGTGAAATTTTGAAATTGTATCTCTATTTTCCATTAATTCTTGTGGAACACCTAAAGGGTTAACAACGTTTGTAAAATAAGTTTTGAATCAGGGCCATAAATATTGAGTTTTGTTTGGCTGTTAACCCTTGCTTTGTAACTGCAAAAAAAATATTAAAATGGAAAATCTGTCAAAAAAGTTACATTTTGAAATTGTATCTCTATTGTGGAACACCTAAAGGGTTAACAATGTTTGTAAAATCAGTTTTGAATACCTTGAGGGGTTTAGTTTCTTAGATAGGGTCACTTATTTGGAGTTTCTACTCTAGGGGTGCATCAGGTTGGCTTCAAATGGGACATAGTGTCAAAAAAACCAGTCTAGCAAAATCTGCCTTTCAAAAACCGTATGGCATTCCTTTCCTTCTGTGCCCTGCCGTTTGCCCGTACAGCAGTTTACGACCACATATGGGGTGCTTCTGTAAACTACAGAATCAGGGCCATAAATAATGAGTTTTGTTTGGCTGTTAACCCTTGCTTTGTAACTGAAAAAAAAAATCTTAAAGTGTAAAATCTGCCCAAAAAGTGAAATTTTAAAATTGTATCTCTATTTTCCATTAATTCTTGTGGAACACCTAAAGGGTTAACAACGTTTGTAAAATAAGTTTTGAATACCTTGAGGGGGTGTCGTTTTTAGAATGGGGTCATGTTTGGGTGGTTTCTATCATGTAAGCTTCACAAAGTGACTCCAGACCTGAACTGGTCCTTAAAAAGTTGGTTTTTGAAAATTTCTGAGAAATTTCAAGATTTACTTCTAAACTTCTAAGCCTTGTAACGTCCCCCAAAAATAAAATGTCATTCCCAAAATGATCCTAACATGAAGAAGACATATGGGAAATGTAAAGTAATAACAATTTTTGTAGGTATTAATATGTATTATAGAAGTAAAGAAATTGAAACTTGGAAATTTGCTAATTTTTCAATTTTTTTGGCTAATTTTGTATTTTTTTATAAATAAAAATGAATTTTTTTACTCCATTTTACCAGTGTCATGAAGTACAATATGTGACGAAAAAACAATCTCAGAATGGCCTGGATAAGTCAAAGCGTTTTAAAGTTATCACCACATAAAGTGACACTGGTCAGATTTGCAAAAAAATGGCCTGTTCCTTCCTGAAGGTGAAAATGACCCCGGTCCTTAAGGGGTTAAAATATAAACGCACAAAAAACTAAAAATGTAATATTGCCGTAATCATACTGACCCAGAGGACGAAAGTAACAGGTCACTTTTACCACATAGGGAAATCTGTAAAAACAAAACCCTTAAAACTGTGGCAGAATTGCATTTTTTTCCGAATTCCACCCCATTTGAAAAAAAATTCCAGTTCCCTACTACATCTTATGCAATATTAAATGGTGTCATTAGAAATTAAAACTTGTCCTGCAAAAGACAAGCAACCATAGGGAACGATAAAAAAGTTATGGCCTTGGAAAGGCAGGGAGTAAAAAAAATAAAAAAATGCAAAAAAAAAAGTACCATCCAGGGGTAAAGGGTTACATGATTTGCAGAGCAATATGTAATATATGCAATATGGCAGGGCACATTATTCTGGTGCAAGATGCCACTGCCATTAGGGAATAATGTTACCATGAAAGGTTGTGCTTGGTCTCCTATACTATTTAGGTTGGTTGTTTGTGTCAAAGTAGCATCCAAAAGAATACCAGGCACCAGGGTTCCCAGCAGAACATTGCCTGAAGTGTCACATTTTCTCCATCTATTTGCCTTCATCTCATAGTACATCCTCATACTATTGTTTACAAAGAAAATATAATCCACCTCCTTTGAGCAACAGTGTGTAGACATATTAGTCTTTTGTGTTATGTCGGGTGAAAATGTTATAACATTTTTTTAAATACAATATGAGACAATATTGATTGCTTAACGTAAGTTGCCATGTATGAAATAGGTCAATTAATGATCATGCCGAAAGATTGTGCAATGGGCCCAAGGGTTACAGCGTCTGGGGTATTCCTCACCCCTTAGGAGGTTTATATGAAATATGTCTCTCTTATAGAGCAAGTAAACGTGACGCCATCTGCGGTTAAGCAGCAGAAGCACAAGGCTCCCTTTGTCGATGGTAATGTTGGTACCCAGAGGTAGGAGTGCCAGAGTGGTGCAGAGTGACCTACAGTCTCTGCAAAGGGCAAAGAACAGAAACAGGCATGGCAAAACAAGGCAAAGCAGGGCAAGACATGATATAACAAACAAACCAAGGAAAACTGACCATGCGGCTTCACACTTACAGGCTGAAATAGCCAGCTAATGAGCGCACCTGCCAGGGACATTGCCACAAAGCAACACAGGGGAATTAACCCTCACAGGTCAAAATAAGAGGTTCACAGGCAGGTCAGGGGTAAACAGAAACTGCAGCAACGAAAGCTGTAGTACAGGATGTTGTCACTAGCAACCATCCCGAAATACCCCAGGGAGCCCTATCTGCCAAAGGGGTACACACAACCACAGGCAGGAACAGCAATGATACCGCAGCCCTAGCAGCCAGCCTGCACGGAGACACCCACAGCCAGTATGCCAAGGGACATGCAGCCAGCCTACAGGGCAAACCACGTCACGGTGAACTGCACCATGACAGCTAATACTGCTGATGTTGCTGCTGCCATCTGCTGGTGGACCAGGTTATTACACTTGAACACAATAATTTCAAGCACATGCACATTATAGGAAATACATTAGGTGATAAAGATTAGCACATGGAAATGGTAGCAAGGTGCCAAAAAGAAGGGGTAATGGCACTCTGGGTCATTACAATTGTCCTCCACGTGAGGTCGTGTTCAACTGGGAGCAGAAGGACTGCAA
The DNA here is from genome assembly GCF_014858855.1 of Bufo gargarizans. Classification (NCBI taxonomy): domain Eukaryota; kingdom Metazoa; phylum Chordata; class Amphibia; order Anura; family Bufonidae; genus Bufo; species Bufo gargarizans. The sequence goes on from NC_058084.1 coordinate 79,777,813, forward strand.
AGATTCCTGATGGAATATGGAAGGATAAGGTACTGTAGCAGCCAAGGCACTTTGATGGCACTTCTACTGATTGGAGTGGCCTCACATAAGCCTTCAAGACTGCAAAGATTGATGGTAATATCTAATTGGTTTGCCCCAGGTTTTACAGCTGTTGCAGATAAATTCTATTAAAGCTGTTTGATGCCTAAAGAACAGTCCTGGCAGGCTGCTGCCAACCTTAGCAGTCCACTGCTGGGACTCTCCCAAGTAATCAGTGGTGTACCTTCAATGCAGGCTGACCACGCCATGTGGCCTGAGGAAGGGGACACTCCTTCTCTTTCTGATGTGAAAACACTTCACTAAGGAGGGCTCATTGCTTTTTGGCTCTGATTTTGGCACATTTTCCGCATCAGAATCATTACCAAAAAGCAACTCCAAGCAATCCAATTTTATGGGCTGTCACAAGTAATCAGCCCAAATCAGATAGGTAAAGACTGTTAAACATTTACTTCTGGCCTGATTCTTCAATCTACACTTTCACTGCACCATACCCCAGGGAGTGATGGCTTGAGGGAGAACACTGTGACAACATTTCATCAGGGCCACTACCATATCCATCCGGCACCTACCTGCTGGTAGCTAGAGTCAATAACAAAAAGTAAAATACATAAGATAATATTATACAAATTGTAGTACCCCCAGGTCTAGGGTACTACACACACCTTTGGTAAAGGCCAGGCCATCTCTGTCTGAGCTTGTGGTCCCTCCAGGTAGTTTTGCATCAGATGACCAAGGAGGCAGTTCTTGCTGACCCCCTCCCTCCCATTACTGTGAAGAGACGAGGTTAATGACATAAGTGCTTATACATATATACATTGTCTCTGCTAGAGGGAGCCAAGTCCATGGAGGGGTGCTAGATACCCTGCACTCCAGCTGTGGGGCTCTAGTGGATCAGAGTCCTGGGAATCCACAGGAGGGTAGAATACTTGGGTCTTCAGCTTTACTTCAGAGTCCTGGAAACACAGATCCCAAGCACACCTCCACTCTGGTGAGTCCTGGAGGTTGTCCATAACCTTGAAAACGTAGCAAGGAAAACATTCCTCACTTATGGCTCTATAGCAAACAGTTCCAAAAGCACAGGTGAGGGGCACAAGGATCTCAGGTACGTTTGAGTCTATTCCTTGGGTGATTGTCTTCTTAAAACATTGCACCTCTTCCTCTCGGGAAGATGGCTCCGCAAACCCGAAAATGGAAGGGGAAAGGGCACAACAGGTGCAACTTGAATGAGGGGGAGATCTATACGGCCACAGGAGGGTGGCATAAATATAGGTCCCAATGACACAAACAGGGGCAGTCTCATGTATCTCACCCTCCTGAAGCTTGTTGAACTCCTGGGCCTTCCATCTTTGCTGAAGAATTTCAGGCCTGGTTGGGATTCACAACTTCTGGACAAGCTTGGGCATCCTGGACAGCTGTATCTTTAGCAGCTCTCCTTAAACAGTCCTTTAGTGAGATTGTGTGGTGGGAACTGGAATTGCAAAGTTGGTATCTGCAACTAGCAAAACAGGATCCAGGACTTAACCCTCGCAGGGGGAGGGGGGGAGGGGGGTCTGGGATACTACACATGACAATCCATATTATTTACTTTATCCTGGCCTATTACAATGACATTTCAACGCACTGCAATGGTGACCTCAGTTGTGTCTGCTGTAGTCATTGATTGGCTGCATCAGTCACATGTCCAAAGGTCATCATTAGAGGGTAGAATACAGATACTGGCAGTGGGCTATTGCTATAGTATTACGTAGGGCTCATGCACACGATTATGTTTTATTTCTGTGTCTGTTAAGTTTTTTTTGCAGCCTGTATGCGGAACCATTTACTTCAATGGGTCCGCCAAAAAAACGGAAATGCCTCTGTGTGCATTCCGTTTCTTAATGTCCGCAAGTCTGTTCCTCAAAAAAATAGAACATGTCCTATTCTTGTCCGTTTAGTGGACAAGGAGAGGCATTGTTACAATGGATCCGCAAAAAAAAACAGATGCAATACAGATGTCACACGGATGTCAGTTTTTTTTTTAAGGATCCGTGTTTTTTGGACCGTAAGATACATACGTTCGTGTGTAGGAGGGCTTAGTTTGTTATTTTATACCATTCTGAGCTTTTGGCAAAATTTAAAGACTGAAGACCTCCGTTAAGGAATGCAAACACTGCTTGAAAACAGTAAAATGACTTGCTGCGAGTTCCTCAAGATCGGCTTGATAACTGATAGATCCTAACTACTGAACACCACTGATCCTTTTGTTGCACATTTTCTAAATCCATTACATTCACAATGAGGCAGTAAGTTTGTTGCAGACGAGCAGTGGTCGTTCCAGGAAAACTGATCATCTAATGAAAGGTATGTCTTGGGTTGCACAGGGCCTAGAGAAAGCCTTGGAAACAAGTAGCCATTCTGTGGTTTTACATAGTTTATAAGGCCGAAAAAAGACATCTGTCCATCCAGTTCGGCCTGTCATCCTGCAAGTTGATCCAGAGGAAGGCAAAAAAAAAAAACTGTGAGGTAGAAGCCAATTTTCCACACTTAACCGCCTCCGGACCGCCTAACGCAGATGTGCGGTCCGGAGGCGGCAGCGCTGCGCACAACAACGCATATACGCATGCGCAGTTCGGGCCGACATTTCGTCAGGGACCATTTCGTCATCAGCTTGCCAGCCAATGATTGCGGCTGGCAAGCTGATGATTTAAAAAAAAAAACAATCACAGCGCCATATATCAGATCATATTTGTAAATATGATCTGTTATATGGCTGCCTGCTCCTCTGCTGGTTCTTTTCGTTGGTTGGATCCAGCAGAGGAGCAGGCTTCACAGTGAGTACACCAAACACTACACTTTAGCCCCAGATCACCCCCCTGAACGCCAATTAACCCTTTGAACACCCCTTTGTCAATCACTAGTGAAAGGAAAAAAGTGATCAGTGTAAACTGTCACTTTTTTTTTTCACTGGTATTGACCGTTAGGTTTTAGGTATAGTTTAGGCCCCTTGGTTAGGTAGTTAGCGATCAGTTAGCACCCAACCCACCGCACAGCAGTCCGTTATTCGCTGATTAGCGTATCGCTAATCAGCATTTGTACTTTTATAGTATCTGGAAGTGATCAAAACTGATCACGGTCAGATCTATAATAGTATTAGTGTCACTTTAGTTCGCCCTCCACCCAAAACGCAATGTTTGCTCGATCAGGCCTGATCGGTCGCCCACACGTGCGTTCGCCCACGCCCGCCCCACCGCAGTGACAAAAAAATATTTTTTTTGGATCACTGCACAATCACTTTACACGCACTGCGGCGATAAAAAAATCAGTTTTCATATTTTTTATCAACTGCAGCGGCCTCCGGTACTTCGCTAGCCTCCCCTTTGTAAGACAGGCCTCCTTTTTTTTTCTTGGGTAGTCTCAGGGAATACCCCTAAATTTAGTTGCCCAAAATGTCAAACAGGGGGTATTCCTCTGAAGAGGCCTACAGGCTTCTGACCCAGTTGGATGAGGAGTGGGAACCCTCATCTGATGAATCCAGCGGGTCAGAATACGAACCTGTAGAAAGCAGTGGCTCTCTGACCCAAAGTTTGGACGAGGAGGCTGAGGTCCCTGATACCACCAGGCGTACCCGGCCCCGTGTCGCTAGACCACAGGTTGCGCAGGAGCCGCTTCAAGAGCAGCAGAGTGGGGCTGGTGCTGTCGGATTACGTGGTGAGGCATACACCAGCAGCCCAGCCCTCCCTGGACCTAGTACCAGCACTGCCGTACAACCTGGTGAAGTAGCGAGCACCAGAAGGGCAGTTGAAGCTGGTACGGTGGCACGTGCAGTAGTGACCCCGTCGCAGCCACCGCAAAGACGTGCCCGTAGAGCCCCTAGAATCCCAGAGGTGCTGGCAAACCCTGATTGGCAGTCCCCAACTTCAGCCGCACCTGTAGTTTTCCCTTTCACTGCCCAGTCTGGAGTTCGGGTTGAGACAGCTCAGATCGGTTCGGCCCTGGGATTTTTTGAGCTGTTCTTGACTGCGGAGCTCTTAGACATAGTTGTGGCCGAAACAAACAGGTATGCCACACAATTTATCACCGCTAACCCGGGAAGCTTTTATGCCCAGCCTTTCCGGTGGAAACCAGTCCAAGTTTCCGAAATTAAAACTTTTCTGGGCCTCCTCCTCAACATGGGCCTGACAAAAAAGCATGAATTGCGGCCATATTGGTCCACGAACCCGATTCATCACATGCCCATGTTCTCTGCTGCTATGTCCAGGGCACGTTTTGAGGCCATCCTGCGTTTCCTGCACTTTAGTGACAACACCGCCTCCCGTCCCAGAGGCCACCCTGCTTTTGACCGGCTCCACAAAATTCGGCCCCTCATAGACCATTTCAACCAGAAATTTGCAGATTTGTATACCCCAGAGCAAAACATCTGAGTAGACGAGTCCCTGATACATTTTACCGGGCGCCTTGGCTTCAAACAATACATCCCAAGCAAGCGCGCCCGGTATGGGGTCAAATTGTATAAGCTCTGTGAAAGGGCCACAGGCTATACCCACAAATTTCGGATCTATGAGGGAAAAGATCAGACCCTGGAGCCGGTCGGTTGCCCTGACTACCTGGGGAGCAGTGGGAAGACAGTTTGGGACTTGGTGTCACCCTTATTCGGCAAGGGGTACCATCTTTATGTGGACAATTTTTACACAAGTGTGGCCCTCTTTAGGCATTTGTTTTTAGAACGGATTGGCGCCTGTGGTACCGCGCGAACTAGTCGCGCAGGCTTCCCCCAACGGCTCGTTACCACCCGTCTTGCAAGGGGGCAGAGGGCCGCACTGTGTAACGAAGAACTGCTCGCGGTGAAATGGAGAGACAAGCGTGACGTTTACATGCTCTCCTCCATTCACGCAGACACGACAATACAAATTGAGCGAGCAACCCGTGTCATTGAAAAGCCCCTCTCAGTCCACGACTATAACCTTCACATGGGAGGGGTGGACTTCAATGACCAGATTTTGTCTCCGTATTTAGTTTCCCGCAGAACCAGACGCTGGTATAAGAAGGTGTCTGTATATTTAATTCAATTGGCTCTGTTTAATAGTTTTGTTCTCTACGGTAAGGCTGGGAGAACTGGATCCTTCCTCAAATTTCAGGAAGAGATCATCGAGAACCTCCTGTACCCAGGAGGTTCCGTGGCCCCATCCACCAGTGTAGTTAGCCGTCTACACGAGAGACATTTCCCCAATGTCGTTCCTGGTACCTCAACCCAACCGTCACCCCGAAAAAGATGTCGTGTCTGTAGCAGGAGTGGAATAAGGCGTGACACCCGCTATTTCTGTCCTGACTGTCCTGACCACCCTGCCCTATGCTTTGGAAAGTGTTTCCGGAAGTACCACTCACAGGTACACTATTAGCATAGGGATCATCTCACCAGGACAGGCACACAGGGCTATTAGGGCCCATTCACTCACTGCTGCTGCAAACGTCTCCTTTCACATGGGACAAAGTACATAACGCACTTCGCCACATCTTTGGGCGCTTTGCGCTTTGCACATTGACCCATGGGGAAGGAGAGGTTTGTTCTATAAAGGTAAAAAAACAAAACAAAACAAAAAAAAACACCAGTATGCAAAAAGGTTAATGTTCAGTTAAAAAAGTTAAAGTTTATATGTTCTGTTGCAAAGTTAATAAAATTATTGCGTTGCGGCCTGGTTTTTTCTTTTTTTTTTTTTTTTTACCTTCCAGGTGGACCAACCGATCGATTAGCTGCAGCACTGATGTGCATTCTGACAGAAGCATTGCGCTGCTGTCAGATTACACGCAAGTCGGTGTATGCGGCGCTGCAAGACGAGATTTTCTCCTCTGCAGTAACAGATACATTTGCCGAGGCATACGAGCTGAGGAGGAGGCGGCGTTCCTATGCTTTGGCAAACACTTTGTATATATATATATATATATATATTAAAAAAAAAATCCCGGCAATGATTTATTCATCCACATCGATTGATGTGAATGGAGAAATCTGGTTTGCCAGGGCATACGAGCTAAGTGGGTATGGATGTAGGGCGGAGCTCCTATGTCCTGGCAGACGCCTTTCCCCTCCATTTCTTTTTTTTGGGCAGAGATTTTTTCATCCACATTGATCGATGCGAATGAAGAAATCTGTGCCGTTCATTTTTTTCTTTCAGCCCAGAGGCTGAATGGAAAAAAAAAATCTCATTACCTGTATGCTCAATATAAGGAGAATAGCAGAAAGTCCTAATGCTGGCCATACATGTAATGATTGCGGAGACCCTCAAATGCCAGGGCAGTACAAACACCCCACAACTGACCCCATTTTGGAAAGAAGACACCCCAAGGTATTTGCTGAGGGGCATATTGAGTCCATGAAAGATTTAAATTTTTGTCCTAAGTTAGCGGAAAGGGAGACTTTGTGAGAAAAAAAAAAAAAAAAAACAATTTCCGCTAACTTATGCGAAAAAAAAAAAATATTCTATGAACTTGCCAGGCCCCTCATTGGATACCTTGGGGTGTCTTCTTTCCAAAGTGGGGTCACATGTGGGGTATTTATACTGCCCTGGCTTTTTAGGGGCCCTAAAGCGTGAGAAGAAGTCTGGGATCCAAATGTCTAAAAATGCCCTCCTAAAAGGAATTTGGGCACCTTTGCGCATCTAGGCTGCAAAAAAGTGTCACACATCTGGTATCGCCGTACTCAGGAGAAGTTGGGGAATGTGTTTTGGGGTGTCATTTTACATATACCCATGCTGGGTGAGATAAACATCTTGATCAAATGCCAACTTTGTATAAAAAAAATTGGAAAAGGTGTCTTTTGCCAGGATATTTCTCTCACCCAGCATGGGTATATGTAAAATGACACCCCAAAACACATTCCCCAACTTCTCCTGAGTACGGCGATACCAGATGTGTGACACTTTTTTGCTGCCAAGGTGGGCAAAGGGGCACATATTCCAAAGTGCACCTTTCGGATTTCACAGGCAATTTTTTACACATATTGATTGCAAAGTACTTCTCACACATTTGGGCCCCTAAATTGCCAGGGCAGTATAAATACCCCACAAGTGACCCCATTTTGGAAAGAAGACACCCCAAGGTAGTCTGTGAGGGGCATGGTGAGTTCCTAGAATTTTTTATTTTTTGTCGCAAGTTAGTGGAATATGAGACTTTGTAAGAAAAAAAATATATAAAAATCATCATCATTTTCCGCTAACTTGTGACAAAAAGTAAAAAGTTCTATGAACTCACTATGCCCATCAGCGAATACCTTAGGGTGTCTACTTTCCGAAATGGGGTCATTTGTGCGGGTTTTCTACTGTTTGGGCATTGTAGAACCTCAGGAATCATGACAGGTGCTCAGAAAATCAGAGCTGTTTCAAAAAGCGGAAATTCACATTTTTGTACCATAGTGTGTAAACGCTATAACTTTTACCCAAACCATTTATTTTTTGCCCAAACATTTTTTTTATTATCAAAGACATGTAGAACAATAAATTTGGTGAAAAATTTATATATGGATGTCGTTTTTTTGGCAAAATTTTACAGCTGAAAGTGAAAAATGTCATTTTTTGGCAAAAAAATCGTTACATTTTGATTAATAACAAAAAAAGTAAAAATGTCAGCAGCAATAAAATACCACCAAATGAAAGCTCTATTAGTGAGAAGAAAAGGAGGTAAAATTCATTTGGGTGGTAAGTTGCATGACCGAGCGATAAACGGTGAAAGGAGTGTAGTGCAGAAGTGTAAAAAGTGCTCTGGTCATGAAGGGGGTTTCAGCTAGCGGGGCTGAAGTGGTTAAAGGGGTTGTCCAGGTTCAGAGCTGAACCTGGACAGCCATCTATTTTCACCCAGGCAGCCCCCCTGACTTGAGCATCGGAGCAATTCATGCTCCAATGCTCTCCTTTGCCCTGCGCTAAATCGCGCAGGGCAAAGGCATTTTTCAGAGTTCCGGTGACATACCGGGCTCTCCATGGGGCTGACAGGAACCCCGGTGACGTCACCGGCACTGATGGGCGGGATTTAGCGCTGCCCTAGCCAGTAAAACGGCTAGGGCAGAGCTAAAGCCCGCCCCTCAGAGCCGGTGACGTCACCGAACACACTGCTGGGCGAAAGTTACCACCCGGCAGTGTGTTATTAAAAACAAAAGAGCCTGTGCCCTGCGCGATCTAGCGCAGGGCACTGGAGCGCATCGGAACATGAGATGCTCCGATGCTAGGCTCAGGGGGGCTGCCGGGGTGAAAATAACGGTATGTCCGGGTTCAGCTCTGAACCCGGACAACCCCTTTAAGGGGAAAAAAATTCCTTCCCGACTCTAATCAGACAATCAGAATTACTCCCTGGAGCAACGACCCCTCTCTAGTAGCTATAGCCTGTAATATTATTACGCTCCATAAATACATCCAGGCCCCTCTTGAATTCCTTTATTGTACTCACCATCACCACCTCCTCAGGCAGAGAGTTCCATAGTCTCACTGCTTTTACCGTAAAGAATCCTCTTCTATGTTTGTGTACAAACCTTCTTTCCTCTAGATGCAGAGGATGTCCCCTCGTCACAGTCACAGTCCTGGGGATAAATAGATGATGGGAGAGATCTCTGTACTGACCCCTGATATATTTATATTTTGTAGACTATTCGTCATATATTCACAAATTTGAGATTATATTCTTGATTGTAAAAATCAGCAATGTAATATTTGCGTAATGCGTGAGAATTACAGGTGTGGGTCACATATGCTACATTTTTCAAGCTGGTATAATTGAGACTGGAGAAAATGGTCGGCACGGCAGAACATTAGAATAGCTTTATATGCAGATAAAGTGCTCCGATATATTTGCGCTTGAGAATTTTTGGCAATTAATGATGCGCATATTTTTTCGCAATACGTGCAACTTGTGACATTACAGCATTATGTCTGTAGCATGTATGTATGGACAGCAGAACCTATCAGCTACACTATAGATCAATCTGACCTACACTGACTATCTGCCCCTAACTATCTGAATTATATATTATATATATTTATATATATATATATATATATATATATAAAAGCAATGGCCGGACTGGGGAGGCAGAGCCCTTAGGGGAGGCCCCATGACAGGGGTTTTGGTTAGTGAGACCCCGGGGGATAGGGATAGGTCAGGAGGGTTGGATGGGATGGGCTAGGTAATTCATGAGGAGTAGGATTGGCCAGTTTGAGGGTTTGTGTAAGAGTGGAGATTTAGGGGTAAAAAGGGGGAAAGTGGGGAAGAAGGTAGCCATTTTAGTAGAGGTTAGATAGCTGTGATATGTACTGCTTACCTTTATCATGGATCAGCTAGAAGTGGCCATTAGGGAATTGAGGGCGGCAGCAGAGATCCACAGGCACTGACTGGGTCCAGGACCAGGTGCAGCTGCTGTTGAGGGGGCTCCTGTCCCGCCCCAGCCATCAGTAACCCGGCCGCGGCGGGCAAGGCTTCTGGGGTGCTTTACGCCACCTTCATTCCCCCCCCCCCCCCCGAGCTCAGCACCAGATTCGGAGCCCTTCTCAGGACCCTTCACGTCGAGGTGCAGCGAAAGTTTCCTCCCGCATGCCCCGAGGTGGAAGGGGTCCACTGTGTAGGCGGATCCCCCAAGGTGGCCGGGCTCGGTCACCTCGTGCTACAGGCAGAAGCTGCGTGGGTTCCAGACCAGTCACGGTGGGCACCTCCACAAACCCAGATGAAGAAGGTGCCCCTCAGCATGAGCTAGATATCCTGAGGCACGGGGCTGCTGCAAGTCCGGAGGCAGAGTTCAGCAGGCCCCCTTCACTGAGGCAGCAGCAAGGAAGAAGCTCCATGGCAAACCATGGTAGAAACCAGTTCCATCGTCTCTGGCCTGGGCACTGCCAGGGGACAGTGTGAAGACGCACCTGTATCAGGATACCGAGGGTCGTCGCTGAGGAACAGTCATCTGGAGTCAGGATTTGCTGCTGAGGGGGACACAGCCAGGTGAGATTGGGCTGGGACCTTTGGGGATGGGGATGGTTAATGACGGGGGTGGGGGGCCCCATATAGATTTAGGTAGGTGTTTGGGTCAGCTTCTGGGGGGACTGGCGGGCCTATTAGCAGGATAGGGTATGGGTGGGGTATCCCCAATGCCGGCGTGGGGTATGGCGGGGGTTCTGTGAGGATATGGGACTGTGGGTGACCAGTAACGTGGCGTCAGTACAAACGCAGGCGGGCAGTGAGGCAGAGGAAGAAACAGTGAGGTGGGATGATAAGGCTAAGGGTGAGGTATATGTATGTTTTGAGGGTCCATTGGGGGCTCATTTGAAGCAAGAGGTAAAGGAGCGAATATGGAAAGGGGAGTATGTGGAGATGTTTTCGCTGCTTCTGCTGGAGAGATTTAACTTTGATAAGGCACGGAGGGAAGACGGCAAAAAAGAGGAGGAAGAAAAGCAAAGATTTTGGTTAATACTGCAAACGTTTGCTAATTGGTTGCAGGCATTTTCCACATTGTCCAGTGTGATAGGGGAGAAGGCCCCCGATTGTTGTTCAGCGCTGTTTTGCTATTTGGATAAGATTTGCGAGGCGTATCGGGTGTATGGAGGATAGCTTGGCTGCGCTATGACGAATAGTTCCGGCAGTGCAAGGCGGTTCGCCCGGAGATGAGATGGGACCACAAGGATATAGCGTTGTGGTTAAAGGAGACAGCGCCGGCTAGATTGGGTCAGTCCTTTCGAGGGGAGTCTGGGGGTGGGAGTTCATCTCATCTCGCAACTGCGTCCGCGAAGGGACTGTGTTTCTACTTTATTGAGGGTGGCTGTAAATTCGGCGCAAAATGTAAGTTCAAGCATGAGTGCTCAGTATGTGGGGGATTACATGGAGCGTCACAATGCTTTAAGGACGGTAGACAGAGGGGGGGGGGCGGGGATATCAATAGCAAAGGGGCAGATGCCCGTACGTCTGGAAAAGATGGAGCCATACCTCGGTAGATATCCAGATAAAGGGATTAGGGAGGGTTTTTTGTGGAGTTTCAAAATTCTGTTCGTTCCAATGGATGGGGTGTTGTTCAAATGAAACTTGCTATCAGCTAGGGAGCATCCGGAGGTGGTAGCGGAAAAACTTTACAAAGAGGTCATGCTGGGGCGGATGAATGGCCCGTTCGCAGGAACCACCATTCAATAATTTGTGGGTGTCGCCGCTGGGGGTAGTCCCAAAGAAGGAGGTGAATAAGTTTTGACTTATTCATCACCTGTCTTTTCCAAAAAGGATCGTCGGTCAATGACGGTATTGACCCTGCCTTGTGTTCGGTGGTCTATACCTCATTTGAAGCGGCAGTGACGTGGGTTAAAAAGTGGAGCGTTACTAGCAAAGACAGATATTGAGGTGCCGTTTCGGTTATTGCCAGTGCACCCGGGTTGTCTGCACTTGTTGGGGTGTTTTTGGGATGTTTTTTTTTTAGTGGATCGTTGCCTGCCGATGGGTTGTTACCTGTCGTGTGCATATTTCTGAGATTAGAAGTCCACGAAGCAGAGGGGAGTGCAGTTCAGTGACCGTCAGGGGTCATGTGCTACCCACCACCCAATCCACCTATGTCTGTTCCGACCATCGAGCTACTTCTGCTAAAATTCCTTCCGCCTTATCAAGCGTTCGGTAACATCTTCACTTCAGGCTGTACCCATAATAACAGCTCCAGGTATGATGAGTGCCTCACCACCATCTGGTGATCAGACACACAGCATATCTCCCACTCAGTCTATCATCTATGTTGGTTCTGACCATCAGGCTACTCCAGTTAAAATTCCTTTTACCACAATATGCTTTTCAGCAACATCACCACCTCACGCTGTATCCAAAAAAACTGCTTCAGTTCTGATGGGTGCTTCACCACCATCTGGTAACCAGACACTTAGCACATCTCCCACTCAGTCTATTTCCAATATCTCTGTTTATAATACTAATTCATCCAGTCCAGATCATTTTCTAGCGTTACCCTCCCAACTTGACGGACAATCCCCCGTCGAGTCTTCTCTCTCCGTTCTCTGGACCAACCCCTCCAAGAACAGTCATATCCAGCATACAACTACTTTCGCCATTCCTAATACAGCAACCATTGCAATCGATCTGCCTGTCACCACAATCATCTGAGTTCAATCGGTTACCCAAAAATCCAAATTCACAACGAACATTAAAAATCACAAATTTTTACAGTCCCATCCCATCCAGGAAAAACAAACAAATCAGACGAAGAGGGTGTAGAGGAAGTGGACAGAGAAAGACCAAACAATATGAAGAAACTAAAACCGGACATAATTCAAACACAATAAAAACGTCTGCAATAGATCTAAGAAGTAAGGGCATCTTCAACTTATCCGATTATACATTGACACAATATGACATTGAGGTCCTGTCCAAAGGACTCTCCTTTTGTCCATCAAATGAGCCAGATTTATTTGAACTCTTTGTGGATTTAAATCAGTATATAAAGGAAACTCACTTTGCAACGACATTTCACTTTAAAAAAATTAGAGCATCCAAGTCTGCAGGTTAGTAGTAGCCAACCCCCTATTGATAATGAATTAGATGATATTGAAGAACCGATCAATGAATTGGAACATGCCCCTATTCCTTCCAATTTTCGCCCTAAATCCACGTTTTATCCACTGGAGAATAGAGGCCCGCACACTGAAGCCTTTTATAATATGGTAATGACAGATCCAGGAGAATTGATGGAAGCTAAAATCAAGCCAACATCCCGATATAGATCACAGAACTTAAGTTCATCACAACAAAAAGCCATAAAATCCCTTAGTGTAAATAGAGAAATCATTATCAAAAATGTTGATAAAGGAGGGGGGGGGTTGTTATACTCAATACAGAAGCATATAACCAAGAGGCAATGAGGATCCTCTCAGATGAAAAGTATTATAGCCAACTAGAAGCAGACCCCACAGAGAAGAATAAAAAAAGGCATTATCGGCCCTTATAAATAGAGGTCTTAAAGAAAAAATTCTTAGCAAAAACGAAGCCAGATTTTTCCAAACACCACATCTGTCAATACCTTACTTCTATTATCCTCCGAAGATCCACAAAACATTGATTAATTCCCCGGGTCGTCCCATTATATCGGGGATTGACTCGCTTACCGCCAATTTATCCACCTATATCGATACCATTTTACAAAAATACGTTGTTCACCTTCCATCTCACCTTAGGGATTCTAGTCATTTAATTACCCTCCTACATGAAGTTACTTGGAGACCAGATATGCTTTGGGTAACCATGGACATTACAGCTTTATATAGTAATATTATCCACACATTAGGTATCCAAGCGGTGGAGACTTTCCTTTTAGAAGATTTTTTCCTTCCATCCACCCTGAGAACTTTTATTCTTGACTCAATAGATTTTATATTAAACCATAATTATTTTTAATATAGAGATCAATTTTTTCTTTAGAAATGTGGTACAGCGATGGGGACAAAATTCGCCCCTGCATATGCAAATCTATTTATGGGGGCATTCGAGAAAAGCATAGGCCTACTTGACACCAGGAATATCATATTTTACAGATGCTTCGTAGATGACATTATCTTTATATGGCAAGGTGATCGCGAATCTCTAGAAACCTATATCTCAGGACTAAACTCTAACAAGTGGAACCTTACATTTACAGCCCATATAAATAAAGAATCGGCCATCTTCCTGGATTTAGAAATATATAGTAGAGCTAATCACATAATGATGAAAACACACTTTAAAAGTGTAGATTCTAATAGTTTTCTAGATTTTAAGAGTAGTCACTATAAGCAATGAAAAAGGAATATGCCTTACGGCCAGATGAAAAGGGTTAGAAGAAACTGCTCGGACGAATCACCCCTCAAAGAGCAGGTTCTGGTCCTACAGAACAGATTTCAAGAGAAAGGATACCCATCTGGCCTCATTCAGGACTCTTTGAATAAAGTCCTGAAGGAAAATCAGAAGGAGTGTTTACAACCCAAAAGGAATAGGGAGAGCTCGAGACCATCAGAACCCAATTTCATCATGAGATATAATTCGGGCTTTAATAGTAATAAAACAATTTTGAAGCAGCACTGGCCAATTATATGCAAAGATCCTATCATAGGCAAAGATCTACCCAGCCATCCAACCATCACATACCGCCGAGCACGCACTTTGAAGAGCCTCTTGGCACCATCCTGCCCAAAAATTTCTAATTCTAACCCTAGAGTCTACACAACCAACATTGATACATTTGAAAGTCAGGACAAAATTGGATCACACAAGTGTGGCTCAAAGCGGTGTACAGTGGGATGCGAAAGTTTGGGCAACCTTGTTAATTGTCATGATTTTCCTGTATAAATCATTTGGGCACTGTTGTCATTTTATTGATTCCAAAACCTTTAGAACTAATTATTGGAACTCAAATTGGCTTGGTAAGCTCAGTGACCCCTGACCTACATACACAGATGAATCCAATTATGAGAAAGAGCATTTAAGGGGGTCAATTGTAAGTTTCCCTCCTTTTCATTTTCTCTGAAGAGTAGAAACATAGGGGTCTCAAAACAACTCTTAAATGACCTGAAGACAATGATTGTTCACCATCATGGTTTAGGGGAAGGATACAGAAAGCTGTCTCAGAGATTTCAGCTGTCTGTTTCCACAGTTAGGAACATATTGAGGAAATGGAAGACCACAGGCTCAGTTCAAGTTAAGGCTCGAAGTGGCAGACCAAGAAAAATCTCACCATTCGTCGCTTCTGTCTATCCGAGAACAGTCAGAGTCAACCCACAGACCAGCACCAAAGACCTACAACATCATCTTGCTGCAGATGGAGTCACTGTGCATCATTCAACCATTTGGCACACTTTACACAAGGAGATGCTGTATGCGAGAGTGATGCAATGGAAGCCTTTTCTCCGCCCACAGCACAAAAAGTGCCGCTTGAGGTGGGCTAAAGCACATTTGGACAAGCCAGCTTCATTTTGGAATAAGGTGCTGTGGACTTATGAAACTAAAATTGAGTTATTTGGCCATAACAAGGGGCGTTATGCATGGAGGAAAAAGAACATAGCATTCCAAGAAAAACACCTGCTACCTACAGTAAAATATGGTGGTGGTTCCATCATGCTGTGGGGCTGTGTGGCCAGTGCAGGGACTGGGAATCTTGTCAAAGTTGAGGGACGCATGGATTCCACTCAGTATCAGTAGATTGTGGAGACCAATGTCCAGGAATCAGTGACAAAGCTGAAGCTGCACCGGGGCTGGCTCTTTCAACAAGATAATGACGCTAAACACTGCTCAAAATCCACTAAGGCATTTATGCAGTAGAAAAAGTACAACGTTCTGGAATGGGCATCTCAGTCCCCAGACCTGAATATAATTGAAAATCTGTGGTGTGACTTAAAGAGAGCTGTCCATGCTCAGAAGCCATCAAACCTGAATGAACTAAAGATGTTTTGTAAAGAGGAATGTTCCAAAATACCTTCAACCCGAATCCAGACTCTCATTGGAACCTACAGGAAGCGTTTAGAGGCTGTAATTTCTGCAAAAGGAGGATCTACTAAATATTGATTTCATTTCTTTTTTGTGGTGCCCAAATTTATGCACCTGCCTAATTTTGTTTAAACAATTATAGCACACTTTCTGTAAATCGAATAAACTTAATTTCACTTCTCAAATATCACTGTGTGTGTCTCCTATATGATATATTTAACTGACATTTTTTATCGTAACAACCAATGATTTATACAGGAAAATCATGACGATTAACAAGGTTGCCCAAACTTTCGCATCCCACTGTAAGTGTTGTGACACGATTCAAGACGGTGTAGGTAAAACAAAGATTAATAGTAGTGGTGAAATAGTCAAACTTAAACATTCAATAAATTGTGGCTCAAGGTATGTGATATATATGTTGGAGTGCCCCTGTGGCCTCCAATATATTGGCCACACCACACAAACCCTTAGAGAGAGATTAACCAGCACCGTTCGAATATTAACCGAGGTTACTTAAAACACAGTGTATCTAAACATTTTTCCATCAAACATAACAATGACCCAAGTAAGTTGCTACTGGCTCCAATAGATTGGATTCCCTACTCATATGCCCAATTATGCAAGAAAGAAATGTTTTGGATCTTTTGTTTCAATACTGTAGCTGCTTTTGGACTTAATGAGTCCCTTGAGTACTGTAATTATTGAATTCACCACATACTTACTGCCCCAAACGCAGTGAGGGGGGTGATAGCTCAAAGTTGGCATTAATGAAGAATCTGTATAAGCAAGTTTGTCTATATATCAGAATTATAATTATTAAATTCCTTATTTCCCCAGTACTTAGATATAGAGGAGTATGCAACAAATTAATTGATTAAATAACTAATCCCACATTAGAATTGGAAACGTAATCAATTAACGACAAGTCAACAATTACTCTTTGTACTAATCCGATTAAAGAACTTAGGATACTTTTAATTAATATACTGATGCATTTTTCTAAAAGTATACACTCTTTTTGTTGTGTATGATATTTCAGTGAAATTAGGGCTATGAGGTGGTATGACATAGGTACACCTATTTTATATGTATTGATTTTGTTGTAAATATACTGTAACATCCTTATTAGTAGATTTATTATATATTTATATATTTATGTTTTTATATATTTATATATTCATATATTTATATATTCATATATATTTATTATTTTTATTATACTCTTTATTTTTTTTTTATATATATAAAAAGAAAAAAACTTTTTCTCGTTATTATTATAATTTATTAACTAATTAATTATGTTTTTTTTTAATCATCACGTATTGATGGAAGTATAATTTTTTATCTAAATCCAGTGTCTAGTGCAGATGCTTGGGGTATGTCATTAATATGCTCCAGGGTAATATTTTATGAATACTAAATCAATCTCATAAATTGTTAGCTAGTTTATTATAGTTTATATACTCGATGTTGTTATATTCAATGTTTCACATAGGATGGTGTATATCATTATAGGCCCCTCCATTGTTTAATTTTGTAATATAATTTTACTTTATTAATCTGCCCACCTGCTTTTGGAAGCGTTCCAATGTAGAACGCATAGCTTAAGCCCATTAGATAATGCTTCCCATTCTAAAGACAGAACCATTCCGCTGCATGTTGAGATGCGCTCCAGGGTGGAGCGCATTATAAATCTGAAGCGCCTTAGCCACTCCCCTTACAGGAAATCACTGCGGTGTTCTCCAGGCTGGAGCGCATCAAGGAGCAGTGAACTACCCAGGAAGTTTGTTCACTGCGGTGCGCTCCAAGCTGGAACGCACCAAGAAACAGTGAATTACCCAAGTAGCGTGGCGCCGGTGCGTTCCAGAGTGGAACGCACCGCGAACTTCAGTCCACACAGATGCAGCAAGAGGATGTAGACCTCGGGTTAGACCATTCCTATAGCTAAATCCCTTGTTGATAAAGAGTATATTCATTGAATATTTAATTCAAGTCATCCACGAACACACTTCCTGTTCCGACCCTGGAGGTCATGTGACCAGGAAGTTACTGTCTACAACAAAATGCCACATGGAATCCACCAAACGAATGATATATAATCGTGAGTTTTTCCTGTATTATGTTATGCTTATCCTCTTGATAAAGGGGACCTAGCTGTAATCCCCAAAACGCGTTGAGCTTTTTAATAAGAATAAAACAAGCATCCTTGGTTTGAAGTCCTCAAGTTTACTTTCATCGCGAGGACGGGGTGTGTATCCATCTTACAGGTGACCTCGGCGGGGGAGGTAAGGAGGACAGGTGTCTTGAGCTTATCCTGTTCATCCTCCTTCCCGGTGAAGTAAGTCCCTTGACTTAACTTGATTTTTAATGGTGGTTATGGCATGTTTTAATACAGCCTTAATACAGCTTCCATATTGAAATATTGGTAGATCTGCAATTTGAGCTGTTTTATTCTTTTTCTATATTTATATATCTACTTTCTTCAGTACTGGTTACGTGCAACTGGCGCCTCACTATATTGTTATGTGTGCATATTTCGAGATGTTTAGCTCGTTTTTGGAATGGGCAGTGGTGGACGTGTCAGGTTGTGAATCTATTATTCACTACTTGGACTATTTTCTGTGTATTGGCCCTCGGGTTTGCGCATTGCTGTTGCATACCCTGGGTACATTGTTTGAGGCTTTTGGGGTTCCCTTGGCAATGGAGAAGACGATAGGGTCGGCCACGGAATTGAGTTTCTTGGGGATAGTGATTGATACGATCAGGATGTAGATTGCCTAGCGACAAGTTGGAGGATTGAAGAGGGAAGTAACAAGGGCACAGCGGTTAAAGAATATACAATTGCGTGAACTTCAATCACTGTTAGGAAAACTTAATTTTGCATGCCGGATTATGCCCATGGGGAGGGTTTTTAGCAGGATATTGGCAGGAGTGACCGTGGGCATAGTTGCAGCACACCACTACATTCGTTTGGGTAAAGAACTGCGAGCGGACCTACAAGTTTGGAGCTCCATTTTGCTGGTTATTCATGGGGGAGGTGGTGGACTCATTAGATTTCAAGCTGTTTACTGACGCGGCGGGGAGTTGTGTTTTTTTTTTTTTGCTGGGGCCAATGGTGTGCTGGCAGTTGGCCAGTTAGTTGGGTTGAAAGGGGCTGGGTGAAGAATTTGGCATTGCTGGAACTCTTTCCTATAGTAGTGGCGGTTATGTTATGGGGGACGTTTTTCGGGATAGGAAGGTTCGCTTTCACTGTGATAATTTGGGGGTGGTTCAGGCAATAAACGTATTGTCGGCCTCGTCGCCATTAGTGGTACGGCTGCTACAGCGGAGTGCTTATTGCTCAATACCTGGGTGGTGGCGGTGCATGTGCCGGGGGTCGATAATTGTGTTGCTGAAGCTCTCTGTCGTTCACAGTGGGAGCAATTTCGGCAGCTGGCCCCGGAGGAATTCGTGCTGCCTTGCCAGACTTGTCTGTGGGATCTCCTGGAGGGACCTCAGCGGGGGCTTATTCAGGCTTAATTGGCACCCAGTTCGTGGGCTACTTATTTGACAGCTTGGCAGTGTTGGGAGGATTTATGTAGTAGGCTGGAGGAGGGGAATGAGGATTTAGACTTTTCTTTGTTAATGTTTATAGGTCATTGTAGGGATGAGGGCTGGTCGATAAGAAAAATAAATAGATATATAGTGGGGCTGTCGTTTGGGTTTAAGTTGAGGAAAATGACGGACTTTAATAAGTCGTTTCTGGTCATTCGGGCGTTGAAGGATTGGCGTAGGCTAAGGGTGGGGGAGGACATTAGGAGACCGGTGTCTTTTGCATTACTGTTAGAGTTAGTGGAGCAGTTAAAGGGTGTATGCAGTTTAGTGTGGGAGGTGCGACTCTTTAGATTAGCTTTTTCCTTAGAGGAGCTGGTTTGTCCGACAGTGAGACGGCAGGGAGGGTTGTTGAGGGATGACATGGATTTATTCCATGATAGGGTAGAATTAGTTATACGCCGTTTAAAGACGGATGTGGAGGGGAAGGAACGGAGGGTGGTTTTGTATGCGGGAGTATGGGGCGGAATTGAAAGTTGGAGTGTGGCCTTTGTTAGTGCACGCCGATGGATCCTTTTTATCCAGTTTTCAGCAGATTTTGCACGGTGTTTAGATAGGCTGGGGTTGGGTCAGACAGGGTATTCGAGCCATTCATTCAGGATCGGCGCAGCGACAGAGGCGGCTAAGTGGGGGTTGGGTGAGGAGGTCATAAAGCGCATTGGGCGTTGGGAATCGGCTCGTTTTAAGTCCTATATTCAGTTGAATCATTTTTTAGTTAGGGAAGATGGGGGAATATGAGGGTTTTTCTTGCCGATGTTGTTAGCAGTATTGTTCTTTGCGTCAATTTCTCGTTACAGGCGCATTACCTACTCTGGTGTACATATTAGGACTTATTCTTACATCTTTTGGGGGGCCGTCCAGGCAGCGGTTCGGCCGGATGGTCAGAAGCTGGGTTTCGATCAGTCGGCGGTTGGGTCGTAGGGGTGTGGTGTGGGGTGCTACCAGAGGTGCACCGTTTTGTTAAGCAGGATAGAGCACCGGATGTGTTAGTGGTGCACGCGGGTGGGAATGATTTGGCAGCGCGGCCATTTCGAGAGCAGGTGGGGGACATAAAATTCGACATGTTGAGGTTGTGGGCGTTGTTCCCCAAGTTAGTGACGGTCTGGTCGGACACCGACCTAGTCCCTAGGGGGGCTAGGTCGGTGGATGCTGTCAATAGGGCTAGAGTTAAAGTTAATAGGGAGATGGGTTGTTTTATGGCCAGGAATGGGGCGGTGGTTAGACTTGTGGAGCTGGAGAAGGGCGTTGGGGTTATTTGGCGGTCCGACGGAGTGCATCTCAATGCAGTCAGCCTGGATATAAGGAGTTTGTCGTTTCAGGAGGGAATCGAGACTGCCTTGAAAATATGGAGGGACACACAGAATTAAGGGGTCAAATCTGTGCGTTAGTGGCGGTGGGGGTCCTTGGAATAGGGATAGGTCAGGGGGGTTGGATGGAATGGGCTAGGTAATTCATGGGGGGGTAGAATTGGCCAGTTTGAGTGTAGGGGTGGAGATTTAGGGGTAAAAAGGGGGAAAGTGGGGAAGAAGGTAGCCATTTTAGGAGAGGTTAGATAGCTTTCACCCACCTGCCCTAAGATTGGAAATATTCGAGTTATCGGAAAGTCCCAGTATATTTCGTACTGGGGGTTGGTATCAGGGGTTGGTGGAGACAGGGTGCAAGGGGGAGGGGAGTTTGTCACGGCGGCTATGGCGGTGGGGGGTCCTTAAAGTTGTAATGTTCACAGGTGAGGATATTGGGAGGGCTCCACAGTTGGGGCTGGACTCCCATGGTGGGCGAGCAGTTGTGGCGGAAGAAAAGGGGGCCATTCAGTGGTGCTCCCGAGCTGGTGGGCAATGGCTGGAGGCAAGATTGCTCACCCCAGTGGGGCAACTCAGTTTTGGGTCTTCAAGGACCTCCCCCGGAAGTAATGGTTATGTTTATGTTTGATAACTAAGTGGTTATGGTTATTTATGGTTATTTATATCATTTATGCTAATAAATGGCTGCTGTGGCCAATTTATTCCAGCTTGGTGTCCGAGTTTTATTAACGGATAGATGGGGGGTAGAACGCCAGGTTGGAAATTTATTGGGGGGTAAGCAGTTAATAAGGGGAAAAGAAGTATACAGGGGACGAACAGGGATAACCAATACCCTTGTCATGTCTAATGTAATACAACAAAGCACAGAGCACAGCAATGACACTGCTGTCTCTTTCATAACTGCAATAAACTTTAGAAAATAGCTGCTGGGGAGGTTCTTATATAGTAAGGGGTAAGCAAAACCTATAAAAGAAACAAAGCTGACTACGTACTATTATCAAATATCATAAATACTTTATTAATTACAAAACATGATATATATCACGGACATAATCATTAAAAGCCAAGTGGGCAGAAAAAACACCATCCTGAAGGGACACAGGCTACAGGCAACATTATCATAAATTGACGTATAAGTAAGTAATAAATAAATATGTAAATAAATAATAAATATCACAGAGGTAGGTCATAGATCATACCACACTGTATGTTATGGGGAGGCACAGGTGAAAAGAATAATAACTACCGGTCCAGAAAGAGGATCCAAAAATAATCACCCACCTCTACCCATACAACCTAAACAGCATAAAGAAAAAAGTAAAGGAGAACCTACCAGGACAAGTGCCGTGTGTCAAATGTCACAATCCTAATATAACAGAATCAGTAAGATCCTAAGAAGCTGGAAGCATATTTCATTCTGTAATGGGTGGAGAGATCTTCAATGAATGGAGGGATAATATAACCTGAACAGATAAACAAAGTAAGAAAGAGTATTGAAAAACACACTAATAACTAAAAAGAAATGGTCCACAGTGGCGGTCTGAATAGCTAGAGAAATGCGGCGAAACCCAGATTCTCATTGAGGCCAGAGGGGCGAAGAGTCCCCAATGTCCAAATCCAGCGACTTTCTTTCTGGGCCAAGTTTTTAGGTATGTTCCCGGCCCTCAAGTCGGTTCTGATGCAGTCTACTCCTCTCACTTTAAGAAGTCTTGGATTACAGCTGTTACAAATCTTAAAATGTCTTGGGATGAGTTTTAGATCTTCCCAGCTTCCTACATCCTTAGCAGCGATGATGTCTCTTACGTGCCCACGTACTCTTATTTTTAATTCACGAGTAGTAAGTCCAATATAAATTTTTGGACACGGGCACTTACCATAGCATACTACTTTGGGTGTAGAGCAGGTGATCCGATGTGTGATCTTGAACGTTTTTTTACCTCCTGCATCAGTGAACGTATATATGTATTTAGCATTATTGTTTTCATTCACTTTCATATGCACTTTACACATCCACTGATATGGAGTATATTTTTACTCCATTATGTAGTTTTGAGCACATTATAGTGATTAAATCAATTAATATATATTTTTTTTCATTTTACTATTTTTCAGCATATGTTTTTTCATCACTTCCTCCCCTCTTATTATTATTTTTCCACCCCGCTTCTTCGCTATCACTTTGCGTTTTTTACAATATGAATTATATGTATATGCATTTTGCTTTATTTATCACAATATGAATTATATGTATACAGTATGTATTTACTTATAAGTTATTTATGATGTATTAATTTGTACAACACAAAACAGGAACTAATATGAATTGCACTTACACTTCTATTTATAAGCTATTATGATGTATTAATATGTACAATAAGTAGTTATTTGTCCTTTATTTCACTTCATGTATTTACATTCTATCAGCTGCTTAATGGCTTTTTAGCCATTATCACTATTCAGTATTACTATTCTAATTGAATATCTGTATTTTAATTTATATCCCTGTATTTTAAATATATACTATGGGTAGATACAGAGTATTGTCTATTCATTGACAATGTAGAAGCTGATGATGGCGATGTGTTTATACACTGACCGCCAGTAGAGGGGGTGCTTTTCTCTCCTCTTCTTCTTTTTTAATGGTGTCATGATTTGCTTTCCCTTCTCCCCTGGATGTGTGCGCCGCTCCACCTGGTCATGTGACGTTGTCGTGTGGCGATGTTACGCCGGCCAAGGGGAGGACCGTACGTTACGATCCGCTCACGGTGCAGCCAGCTGGCGTCCAGGTGATTGAGGGAACGAATCAGCAGGCAAGTGTTCTATTGGAGGAGGGGGATTTATAACCTGATCTCCACAGTTATGGCGTTACCCCCTGACGAAGGCACACTGAAACGCGCGTTGGGGGTCATCCTTGTTGGTTGACACACGGCACTTGTCCTGGTAGGTTCTCCTTTACTTTTTCTTTATGCTGTTTAGGTTGTATGGGTAGAGGTGGGTGATTATTTTTGGATCCTCTTTCTCGACCGGTAGTTATTATTCTTTTCACCTGTGGCTCCCCATAACATACAGTGTGGTATGATCTATGACCTACCTCTGTGATATTTATTATTTATTTACATCTTTATTTATTACTTACTTATACATCAATTTATTATAATGTTGCCTGTAGCCTGTGTCCCTTCAGGATAGTGTTTTTTCTGCCCACTTGGCTTTTAATGATTATGTCCGTGATATATACAGTCCTGATCAAAAGTTTAAGACCACTTGAATAATGGCAAAAAATCATATTTAGCATGGCTGGATCTTAACAAGGTTCCAAGTAGAGCTTTAACATGCAACAAGAAGAAATGGGAGTGAGACAAAACATTTTTTGAGCATTCAATTTAATGAAACAACGAATAAACTGAAACAGGCTGTTTTTCAGCTGATTAAAAGTTTAGGACCACATGCCTTTTAAAGGCCAAAACTGTGCAAAGATGTGGATTCATTGTCATTTTCTGTCAGGTAGTCACACGTTGTGATGGCAAAGGCAAAAAAAAACTCTCCCTTTTTGAACGTGGTCGGGTTGTTGAACTGCATAAGCAGGGTCTCTCACAGCGCGCCATCGCTGCTGAGGTGGAATGCAGTAAGACAGTCATTTGGAATTTCTTAAATTCTTAAATGATCCTAAGGGTTATGGAACAAAAAGGTCAAGTGGAAGACCCCAAAAAATGTCCATCAGCACTGAGCGGGAGGATCCAATTGGCTGTCCGTCAAGACACTGAACGATCCTCGACCCAAATTAAGGCCCTTACTGGTGCTGACTGCAGCCCCATAACCATCAGACGGCATCTGAGACTGGAGGGCTTCAAAAACAAAAAAGTCTTCAAAGACCTCGTCTCCTTGAACGCCACAGAACTGCTCGTTTGGACTTTGCAAGAGAGCACCAAACATGGGACATTCAAAGGTGGAAGAACTTTTTATTCTCTGATGAGAAAAAATGTAACCTTGATGGTCCTGATGGTTTCCAACGTTACTGGCATGACAAGCAGATCCCACCTGAGATGTTTTCTATGCGCCACAGTGGAGGGGGCGCCATAATGGTCTGGGGTGCTTTTTCCTTCAGTGGAGCAATGGAGCATCAGGAAGTGCAGGGGCGTCAAACAGCTGCTGGCTATGTCCAGATGTTGCAGAGAGCATTCCTCATGACTGAGGGCCCTCGTCTGCGTGGTAACGACTGGGTTTTTCAACAGGACAATGCTACAGTACACAATGCCCGCAGGACAAGGGACTTCTTCCAGGAGAATAACATCACTCTTTTGGCCCATCCTGCGTGTTTCCCCTGATCTAAATCCAATTGAGAACCTTTGGGGATGGATGGCAAGGGAAGTTTACAAAAATGGACAACAGTTCCAGACAGTAGATGGCCCTCGTGCGGCCGTCTTTACCACTTGGAGAAATGTTCCCACTCACCTCATGGAAACGCTTGCCTCAAGCATGCCGAAACGAATTTTTGAAGTGATAAACAATAACGGCAGAGCTACTCATTGCTGAGTTCATGTTTGGAAGTTGTATTTCTGTTTTGGGGGGGTTTAGGTTATTTTTGGAGGTGTGATCCTAAACTTTTGATCAGCTGAAAAACAGCCTGTTTATTCGTTGTTTTCATTAAATTGAATGCTCAAAAAATGTTTTGTCTCACTTCCATTTCTTCTTGTTGCATGTTGAAGCTCTACTTGGAACCTTGTTAATATCCAGCCATGCTAAATATGATTTTTTGCCATTATTCAAGTGGTCTTAAACTTTTGATCAGGACTGTATCATGTTTTGTAATTAATAAAGTATTTATGATATTTGATAATAGAACGTAGTCAGCTTCGTTTCTTTTATAGATTTTGCATATTTCATGGGAGCTGGTACTCGTGATTGTTTACAGGTTGATCCTCGTACTATTGCCGCAATATGGATTGTATATGCTAATTTTAGCTTGGGCATGAGGATCCCTTTTGGTTGTTTTGCTTTTGTATATAGTAAGGGGTAGGCAACTTTTCTATTGGTTTCTATTGGCTGGATGTGCTCTGAGGCTAGGGCCTGGGGATCTGACGCTGGGGGCTGGTGATCTGACGCTGGGGGCTGGTGATCTAAGGCTGGGGGCTGGTGATCTAAGGCTGGGGCTGGTGATATGAGGATGGGGCTGATGATATGAGGCTGGGGGCTAATATATGGCTGGGGCATTTATGAGGCTGGGGGCTAATATGAGGCGGGCGGTTGATATGAGGCATTGGGGCTGATAGGAGGTATGGAGGTCTCATCTGAGGTCTTATTTATTTTGGGGCTCTTATCTGAGGTCTGATTGGGGGTCATTCACATTGGGGTCTGATCTGAGGTCTTTTGTGGGTCTGATCTGAGGTCTTATTAACATTGGAGGTCTGATCAGAGGTCTGATTAAGGGTCTTATTAATGTGGGGGTCTGATTGGGGCTGTGAGCTAGGTTTGGTTAACATTGGGGGTCTTATTGCTGGTCTGATTTGAGGTCTAATGAAAAATATTTTTTTCATATTGTCCTACTCTAAAACCTAGGTGTGTCTTATTTGGCGGAAAATACATTACTTTACCCTTCTTTGGCCTCCTCATTACTTTCTGTGATTACTGCAGTAATGTGTGAACCAACTGTGACTGGCAGGCTCACTCATGCGATGTCTCAGTACAGCCTGCTGTATCTGTAGGTGTAGCAAAACTGTTTTATTCCAGGCAAGCTTCTTTAATAATGGTTTATTCCATTTTTCGAATTTCACAGTGAAGAATGGGGCTCATTAGATATATATCACTATATTTCTGTACTTTCTCTAGAGCTATCATAGAGGTGAATGGAACAGCAAACGTGGCAGTGTGCATGTTCAATCTGCTGCTCAGGAAGCCTATCTAATCACTAGGTGATAACTTGCCACAACTGGAATCCCCCTTTTTTTATTTATTTTTTATGTAGAATATATACAGTTGCAAGAAAAAGTATGTGAACCCTTTGGAATGATATGGATTTCTGCACAAATTGGTAATAAAATGTGATATGATCTTCATCTAAGTCACAACAATAGACAATCACAGTCTGCTTAAACTAATAACACACAAAGAATTAAATGTTACCATGTTTTTATTGAACACACCATGTAAACATTCACAGTGCAGGTGGAAAAAGTATGTGAACCCTTGGATTTAATAACTGGTTGAACCTCCTTTGGCAGCAATAACTTCAACCAAACATTTCCTGTAGTTGCAGATCAGATGTGCACAACGGTCAGGAGTAATTCTTGACCATTCCTCTTTACAGAACTGTTTCAGTTCAGCAATATTCTTGGGATGTCTGGTGTGAATCGCTTTCTTGAGGTCATGCCACAGCATCTCAATTGGGTTGAGGTTAGGAATCTGACTGGGCCACTCCAGAAGGCGTATTTTCTTCTGCTTAAGCCATTTTGCTTTGGGTCGTTGTCCTGTTGCAACCCCCATCTTCTGTTGAGCTTCACTGGTGGACAGATGGCCTTAAGTTCTCCTGCAAAATGTCTTGATAAACTTGGAAATAAATTTTTCCTTCAATAATAGCAATCCGTCCAGGCCCTGACACAGCAATGCAACCCCAAAGCATGATGCCCCACCACCATACTTCACAGTTGGGATGAGGTTTTGATGTTGGTGTGCTGTGCCTCTTTTTCTCCACACATAGTATTGTGTGTTTCTTCCAAAACAACTCAACTTTGGTTTCATCTGTCCACAGAATATTTTGCCAGTACTGCTGTGGAACATCCAGGTGCTCTTGTGCAAACTGTAAACGTGCAGCAATGCTTTTTTTGGACAGCAATGGCTTCCTCTGTGGTATCCTCCCATGAAATCCATTCTTGTTTAGTGTTTTACGTATCGTAGATTTGCTAACTGGGATGTTAGCATATGCCAGAGACTTTTGTAAGTCTTTAGCTGACACTCTAGGATTCTTATTCACCTCATTGAGCAGTCTGTGCTGTGCTCTTGCAGTCATATTTACAGGATGGCCACTCCTAGGGAGATTAGCAGCAGTGCTGAACTTTCTCCATTTATAGACAATTTGTCTTACCATGGACTGATGAACAGCAAGGCTTTTGGAGATACTTTTTTAACCCTTTCCAGCTTTATGCAAGTCAACAATTCTTAATCGTACGTATTCTGAGAGCTCTTTTGTGCGAGGCATCATTCACATCAGGCAATGATTCTTGTTTAAAGCAAACCCAGAACTGGTGTGTGTTTTTTATAGGGCATGACAGCTGTAACCAACACCTCCAATCTCATCTCATTGATTGGACTCCAGTTGGCTGACACCTCACTCCAATTAGCTCTTGGAGAGGTCATTAGTCTAGGGCAGGCATGTCCAAACTGTGGCCCTCCAGCTGTTCCAAAACTACAACTCCCAGCATGCCTGGATAGCTTACAGCTATTAGAGCATGCTGGGAGTTGTAGTTTTGCAACAGCTGGAGGGCTGCAGTTTGGACATGCCTGGTCTAGGGGTTGGTATAACTTGGGTTGGATAGCACTCCTCTTTGTCGTTCGGTACGGTGCTCAATGGTAGTGGAAGTAATATAATGAAAGTAGACCACGACACTCGTATTTGTGGTTTTAGAATATTATATTTTCATTTCATTTTTCATTTCATTATTTTCAACATCCAGAAGTAATAAATGCAAAACTGTCCTAACACGGGACCTTGTTCACGGCCTGGGGTAAAGTAAATATAGTACATCAGGGTATTTGGTACATAGTCAATTCAATACATAATCAATTCAATAATCCTAGAAGTAGTTTGTAGTATTCGTATCAGGAAATATGTCTAAGATTAATGTCTAGCATATAGAGACACAGAGGATAAGAGAGTACACAGCAAAGTAATTGCCATTATTGGCTCATGTATCCACTTACGAAAAGGTGACACTTAATCCCCCTTTTCGTATTAAAAGAGAAATCTGTAGTTTTCTTGATTATCATCTCTAGATAGGCACCATCGACAAAGCTACCTATACATTCCTTACCAACGAAAATCCGGTCACTCCAGTGTTCTACACATTACCAAAAATACTGAAAAACGTAACTAACCCACCCGGCAGACCGAAGAACTCAAAAAAATCTCTACCTTGTTCACAGTTTAAACGAGTGACTAGGGTCGTAGAAAATCCAACCCTGAGAGAACAGCGCCTGACAGAAATGGCTCAAAAATTCCAAGATAGGGGTTACCCCACCATACTACTTACAAAATAACTCTCATTAGCTATGTCCATAGAACCTATAATAACGAAAACCATATCTCCACCACGTGTCCCTTTAGTGATGACCTACCACTCCCTTGTACCTAAGATCCAATTGATAGTTAAAAAGCACTGGCCCCTCCTCCAACAATCCTACCCCGAGGTTACCGAATTCCAACAACCGATCCGTAAGTGCTACAAGAGGCCATGTAATCTCAAAGACAAACTCGTGCATGCCGACATAGGCTCACTTAAACCTACATTACAGCAAACCACCTTAGCCCCTAAAAAAACAGGTACATACCCGTGTCTACATTGCGCCCAGTGCACGAATGTGATTAAAGGAAATCGAATTACACATCCACGTTCGGGTAAAATATATTACTCGAAGGGTTTCTATACCTGTAACTCTTCATTTGTCGTGTATTTAATCAAGTGTCCCTGCGGCCTAGCATATGTGGGCGAAACAACCCAAAATATACGCGACCGGATCTCCAAACACAAATCCGACATCCGATGCAATAGAACAGAACAACCAATTCCACATCATTTTACTTATGCAAAACAGCAGATTAGTCAACTTACATTTAAAATTTTGGAGCAAATACCCGCAGGAAGAAGAGGCGGCAACCGGATTGCGCGTCTTAAACAACCCGAATCCTTCTGGATCTTTGAACTGGATACCCTGTCACCACACGGTATGAATAGGGACTTTGACTTTTGCATGTCATGATGATACCATAAGCATACCTCAGGTCGATATTGTTGTACTTGACGATATATAGGATTAGACAATACATCATTGTGATGTTCATATTTCTACAGTTATATACTAATGCCTGTACTTTTATAACCTGTGTCGATACGTTTATTAATATCATGTTTCTCCTTTACCTCCCACAGACAAAATGACTCATAAAGTCCGTCTCAGCCAGGTAGTATGAGATATATCATATTCGTATAATATAGTATTCTGTATACATGCCCTGGATAGAATTTATTTTAGTGTTCTATATACATGCCCTTGGTAGAAGTTTGGGGCATTGAACCCCCGACATGGTGGCTCTAAATATCTAGGTGTTGACCCTGTTTTGATATCGAGACATGGTGTATTACCTAAATCACACCTCGCTGGATATATTGTACCTTAGGAGCACTATCGCCGCCATATTTTCATATATGCTTACATTTATGGCGATCACAATACCTCCCTCCATCCTAAATACCACTATGCCAGCACTCCTATGCCAGTTTCTTTACTGGCGTGCCTGCTGCGCATGCGCGCCGCCGCCGCCGGTGTGGTGACGTCACTCACATCGACGCGGTGACGCCACGCGCATGACGGGCCGGTGCAGTGACGCATGACGCACAGCGTCACTAGCGGTACTTGCCGGCACCACTCCTATTTAAAACCGCATCCCATAGGCAACATGCTGCAAGTAACTAAGGTAAATACGCCATGTGCGGCTGATTACTCCTTATGGATAAGACTGCTTTGAATGTATATATGACTGCTTCTTTATATATATGTCTGCTTATATCCTTATGCATTACGGTTTAAAATAGGCGGTGGCTTTTGATTCTGCCCCTGCATGACACTCCATGCTGACTCCTGGTGTCTGGTTGTCTTGATATTGTGCAAGTGTTACTTAACACTTTTGAACATTGTAACCAATGCCCCCTATACCCTACAGGTTATGTCACTCAAACCAACCCTTGGAATCTTCGCCGACCTGTGCTACTCTGCATCCTATGCTATCTCCATATCACAGGACTGTGCCATGTTTATTGATGTCCTCACTGCTTCTTTTGGCTGGTTTGCCGATTTACATCTGTGTACTCTTACTCTGTGACTCTGCTACAGATGGTGCAGTGTAATATGGCAATTACTTTGCTGTGTACTCTCTTATCCTCTGTGTCTCTATATTCTAGACATTAATCTTAGACATATTTCCTGATGTGAATACTACAAACTACTTCTAGGATTATTGAATTGATTATGTATTGAATTGACTATGTACTAAATACCCTGATGTACTATATTTACTTTACCCCAGGCCGTGAACAAGGTCCCGTGTTAGGACCGAAACGTTAGCCAGTTTTGCATTTATTACTCCTGGATGTTGAAAATAATGAAATGAAAAATGAAATGAAAATATAATATTCTAAAACCACAAATACCAGTGCCGTGGTCTACTTTCATTATATTAGTCTAGGGGTTCACATACTTTTTCCACCTGCACTGTGAATGTTTACATGGTGTGTTCAATAAAAACATGGTAACATTTAATTCTTTGTGTGTTATTAGTTTAAGCAGACTGTGATTGTCTATTGTTGTGACTTAGATGAAGATCAGATCACAGGTTATGACCAATTTGTGCAGAAATCCATATCATTCCAAAGGGTTCACATACTTTTTCTTGCAACTGTATATATATATATATATATATATTGTGGGGATTCGCTCTGGTAAGCGGGTTAGCGGACGCAGTATAGAGGCAAAGAACCAGGTTGTAAATCACTCTTCAGTGTTTATTCACACTTATAACACAACAGTCACTTTTCAGGCTTGGTGCTTGTTCACACACAGAAAAACAAAATAAAGTTCACCTGGTATCCTGGGTGTCAGTTCACATCCGGCTGAATGCTCAGCCTCAGAAAGTCCACTTGCAGGCTTTAAGGCGGCCTGCTCGCCTGACACACGGTCTTCAGACCTCAGCACAGAGATCTCCAGAGCTCCACAGTCAGAGGGAGGTAATCCACACCACCTGACATTGCTGTCTGTTTTTTTATAAGCCTGCCAAGACCCAGCCTGGAACGTGGGGAGTAGTTACCCACCCAGCACTTTGACTACTCCCAGTAAGAGCCGTCCCGGATCAGCTATTTACAGCCATACTAAATAGCAAAGTGTCAATCAGCATTAGCTTCCGCTGACACATGAAAATACCGTCTCTTACTTCACTGAGGCCAGGAACCTCGGTGACTCATACCTACCATCAATAATATATATATATATATATATATATACATACACAGTACAGACCAAAAGTTTGGACACACCTTCTCATTCAAAGAGTTTTCTTTATTTTCATGACTATGAACATTGTAGATTCACACTGAAGGCATCAAAACTATGAATTAACACACGTGGAATTATATACATAACAAAAAAGTGTGAAACAACTGAAAATATGTCATATTCTAGGTTCTTCAAAGTAGCCACCTTTTGCTTTGATTACTGCTTTGCACACTCTTGCCATTCTCTTGATGAGCTTCAAGAGGTAGTCACCTGAAATGGTCTTCCAACAGTCTTGAAGGAGTTCCCAGAGATGCTTAGCACTTGTTGGCCCTTTTGCCTTCACTCTGCGGTCCAGCTCACCCCAAATCATCTCGATTGGGTTCAGGTCCGGTGACTGTGGAGGCCAGGTCATCTGGCGCAGCACTCCATCACTCTCCTTCATGGTCAAATAGCCCTTACACAGCCTGGAGGTGTGTTTGGGGTCATTGCCCTGTTGAAAAATAAATGATGGTCCAACTAAACGCAAACCGGATGGAATAGCATGCCGCTGCAAAATGCTGTGGTAGCCATGCTGGTTCAGTATGCCTTCAATTTTGAATAAATCCCCAACAGTGTCACCTGCAAAGCACCCCCACACCATCACACCTCCTCCTCCATGCTTCACGGTGGGAAATAGGCATGTAGAGTCCATCTGTTCACCTTTTCTGCGTTGCACAAAGACACGGTGGTTGGAACCAAAGATCTCAAATTTGGACTCATCAGACCAAAGCACAGATTTCCACTGGTCTAATGTCCATTCCTTGTGTTCTTTAGCCCAAACAAGTCTCTTCTGCTTGTTGCCTTTCCTTAGCAGTGGTTTCCTAGCAGATATTCTACCATGAAGGCCTGATTCACACAGTCTCCTCTTAACAGTTGTTCTAGAGATGTGTCTGCTGCTAGAACTCTGTGTGGCATTGACCTGGTCTCTAATCTGAGCTGCTGTTAACCTGCGATTTCTGAGGCTGGTGACTCGGAGCAACTTATCCTCCGCAGCAGAGGTGACTCTTGGTCTTCCTTTCCTGGGGCGTTCCGCATGTGAGCCAGTTTCTTTGTAGCGCTTGATGGTTTTTGTGACTGCACTTGGGGACACTTTCAAAGTTTTCCCAATTTTTCGGACTGACTGACCTTCATTTCTTAAAGTAATGATGGCCACTCGTTTTTCTTTACTTAGCTGCTTTTTTCTTGCCATAATACAAATTCTAACAGTCTATTCAGTAAGACTATCAGCTGTGTATCCACCTGACTTCTCCACAACGCAACTGATGGTCCCAACCCCATTTATAAGGCAAGAAATCCCACTTATTAAACCTGACAGGGCACACCTGTGAAGTGAAAACCATTTCAGGTGACTACCTCTTGAAGCTCATCAAGAGAATGCCAAGAGTGTGCAAAGCAGTAATCAAAGCAAAAGGTGGCTACTTTGAAGAACCTAGAATAGGACATATTTTCAGTTGTTTCACAATTTTTCGTTATGTATATAATTCCACATGTGTTAATTCATAGTTTTGATGCCTTCAGTGTGAATCTACAATTTTCATAGTCATGAAAATAAAGAAAACTCTTTGAATGAGAAGGTGTGTCCAAACTTTTGGTCTGTACTGTATATAAATATATACACACAGTAGAAGTGTGGGGTTTAAAGATGGTGCTCCTGAGCACAGCAGGCTCTATAGCCACTGAGTGCCTACTGTTTTATACAGCAGATACCCAGGCTTAATATCTGTGATTAACGATAACATTGATCACAGCCGTTTAATCTGAGAGCACTAAAACCGGAAATGCACATCTTTCAGCCCAGGATGTCTTCCCCTGGATCAGATCAGGGAAGGAGCTCCATGGTAGTGATAGACCTGAGCCTGTACAAGGTTTCGAGGCCTATTACTGATATTTTTAAATGCTGTCCTGCAGGTGGACAAAAAAATCATTATAGAATTAACACCTTAAGGACCCAGGACAAGAATGCTCATCCTAAATGGCCATTACTTTGCGTCCCAGGATGAGCATTCTTGTTCTGCGGTCCTTTCTCCCCCCGATGTGCGGTCCAGCAATCAGCAGCACGGATCCGGCTGTTACTGACAGCCGGATTCCTTCTGCATCCACCAGCATCGGTGATAACGCCGATGCCAGTGGATTAACCCCTCAATTGCCGCGGTCAGCGCTGACCGTGGCATATGCAGCATATGGGAGGTTTGCACTCCCTCTCCATAGCCATCGGGTCCCCGCGCTGCGGTGGTGGGGACCCGATGGTTGCCATGGCAGCCCCAAGCCATTCCAAGGCCTTGGGGCCCTGTATGTACCGAGGCCTATGAGCCCCTACATAAGACAGTCACCCAAAAAATAATACAACTATGGCTTTCAGAATATGGAGACACTAAAAAATATTTTTTTTTCAAAAATGCTTTATTATGTAAAACTGAAACAAACAAGCAAAAGTCATATTTGGTGTTGTCTCTTCTGTAAAAACCTGCTATATAAAAATACCACAGGATCTAACCTGTCAGATGAACATTGTAAATAACAAAAAGTAAGGTCAGTACAATTACAGCAATACCACACATGTATAGGTTTTATATGTTTAAATACTGAAAAAACATTTTTTTTTACATTACCATATTCTGACCACCATAATTTTTTTATATTTCTGTCTACTGAGATGTGTGGGGGCTCATTTTTTGTGAGATGATCTATAGTTGTGCGTGTGTCTTTTTGATCATATTTTATTAAAAAATTTGGGGTAAGAAAAACAATAAAAAAATGTTGAATCAGCCATTTTAATCTTTTTTTCCGTTACTCCTTTCGGCCGCATTAGAAAAATATTTTAATATTTTAATAGTATGGGCATTTTCAGATGTGGTGATGCCCATGATGTTTATATTTTTTATTATTTATGTATTTATTTTTGTATTCTAAGGAAAGGAGTGGTGATTTAAATTTTTATATTTTTTTTATATTTGTAAAAAAAAAATTTTTACTTAATTTTTTTTTTAGCCCCTCTAGGCTGAGGGCTCTTTCACACTTGCGTTGTCCGGATCCGGCGTGTACTCCACTTGCCGGAATTACACGCCAGATCCGGAAAAACGCAAGTGAACTGAAAGCATTTGAAGACGGATCCGTCTTCAAAATGCGTTCAGTGTTACTATGGCAGCCAGGACGCTATTAAAGTCCTGGTTGCCATACTAGTAGTGGGGAGCGGGGGAGCAGTATACTTACAGTCCGTGCGGCTCCCGGGGCGCTCCAGAATGACGTCAGAGCGCCCCATGCGCATGGATGACGTGCCATGTGATCACGTCATCCATGCGCTTGGGGCGCCCTGACGTCACTCTGGAGCGCCCCGGGAGCCGCACGGACGGTAAGTATACTGTTCCTCCGCTCCCCACTACACTTTACCATGGCTGCCAGGACTTTAGCGTCCCGGCAGCCATGGTAACCATTCAGAAAAAGCTAAACGTCGGATCCGGCAATGCGCCGAAACAACGTTTATCTTAAGGCCGGATCCGGATTAATGCCTTTCAATGGGCATTAATTCCGGATCCGGCCTTGCGGCAAGTCTTCAGGATTTTTGGCCGGAGCAAAAAGCGCAGCATGCTGCGGTATTTTCTCCGGCCAAAAAAACGTTCCGGTCCGGAACTGAAGACATCCTGATGCATCCTGAACGGATTTCTCTCCATTCAGAATGCATTAGGATAAAACTGATCAGGATTCTTCCGGCATAGAGCCCCGACGACGGAACTCTATGCCGGAAGAAAAGAACGCAAGTGTGAAAGAGCCCTAAAATGTCCACTAGATTATAGAGAAACGAAAAGAAGGGTTCCAGCACTTGATTGCGATTTCATTTCATGGTCTTTATTTTCCAAAACAGCTTGAAAATAAATAATGGCACTGTCGCCGGACAGACGGCTACCATCTCGTTTAGATTGATGTGTATTATCATTGAAAAAAGAGTTCTTTGTTTCTAATTTTATTAGTTTGTAAATAAGC
Source organism: Bufo gargarizans (assembly GCF_014858855.1). NCBI lineage: Eukaryota > Metazoa > Chordata > Amphibia > Anura > Bufonidae > Bufo > Bufo gargarizans. The sequence continues at coordinate 79,813,455 of NC_058084.1, forward strand.
TTTTTTAAGAATATTGTATGCTCCGATCCTACTAAGGAGTTAACAGCCATGTGATATCCAAACCTCCACGGATTGGTGTGGGAGGAGTATATTAGTAACTGCTTAGTATGTGTTACTCATGTCATGATTAAGGACTGAAATATGAAGGTCCGAAACGCGTAGACTGTATTCTTGCTCATGAGGATTGGAAAGTTTTTACCGCATCAATAAAGTGTCTCCTGTTTTTAAAGAGCTAGATTTTCTCATCATATTTTTTAAACATAACATTACAGTACAGTATATTACCAAATAGTGATGAGCGGCATAGGTAATATTCGTTTTTGCCATATTTCCTGAATTTTTTTGATAATCGCAATAAATTCTAGAATTCTGGAATTCATGATCTCCAGTTATTTGTGCAAATCGGCACTAATGATGCGCATATTTTTGGCGCAATACATGCAACTTCACATTTTATCAGGTCTGAGTAGATATTACTGATTGGTGCACTAAGTATTGTTCTGACATTACAGCACTATGTCTGTAGCATGTATGTATGGACAGCAGAGAAACAGTAATTCCTATCACACTACCTAACACCCTGCACTGGAACCTATCAGCTACACTATATCACTATCTAACCTGCACTGATCTCCCACTAACTATCTGCATTATATATATGAGCTAACTAACTATCTAATGTAATTGGATAAGGAATAGGATCCAGATGAAAGCACAGAGCACAGCAATGTCACTGCTCTCTCTCTCAGAACTGCAAAAAACAGCAGAAAATGGCTGCTGGGGAGGTTCTTATATAGTAAGTGGGAGGCAACTTTCCTATTGGTTGCTAGGGATGTTGCTAAGCTCTGACAAAGCTATTGCAGCCCTCTCATTGGCCCACAAGCAAGAAGGGAGGTTACTGATGAAAAAAAATCTAGAATATTCACAATTACGCATATATTACACTATATTCTACATCTTTGCGATTTCTCGAAGTACCGATATTCGCGATAAAAATACGCGATTAGAATATTCACGATCAACACTATTACCAAACAATTGCACATACCCCTTTCAACTGGGGTACTGCATATCTTAAAACCTGAGTATAAATGGGTATGACAAGCACACTCTCCCCAGTGGCTTGTAGAAGGAGCAGATTAAAAAGCTCTGAAATGCGTCTGGTAAAGGAACTCGAGGTTCATATACATTTATTCCTATTTCCACCTTTTTTTCTTATATCATTTCCACATCCGTTTTTTTGGGAAATCGTTTGAATTATCTTTCGAAAACCTTAAAACCAATCAGAAAGAACCAGAAAGCGGATAACCAATTGCGATTCTACACTCCAAAAGCGAAATCCCGCCCGAAACTTAGGGACCAATCGCAACCACCGCCAGGAGTGACGTGTTACCCCGCCCCCTGTCGCGTGAGACGCCACAACACACCCGCAACGGACCACTTGCGACGCCTCGTAGGTCCTTGCAGGGCAAAGAAAGCGATTGGACGAGCCGAACAAAACACAGCAAATTGGTAAAGTACGATCTTCTTAACATTTTTTAACCGACTCAAAGTGAAAGTATACATCACTCCAAATTCAATTTTTATATTTTTATTGTATTTTTATTTTTATTTTCACTTTTCACATTGCAAGTTTTTTCCAACACATGGAACCACTTTTATGACTTTCTATGATTATCACAAGACTGCCATACGAATTCCTCTACCAGGACAAATATCCTGAGGAAACATTCGAAGCCTAAGGATACATGCACACATTCAGGATTCATGTGCGGAGAATCCGCCCTGAAATCCGCAGGTTTTCGCAGGCAAATCTGCGCGGTCAATCCGCATTAATTGGTGCGGATTTGCATGCGGATTTGCGTGCGGATTTGGTGCGGATTTGGTGCGGATTTTCCGCATGCGGAATGAAGAAGTGAATGAAGAAAATCTGGTCAGGAAAAATAAAATAAATTGACATGCGCGGAAAAAATCCGCATCATGTGCATTGAGAATTTCAAATTCTCATAGAATACAATGTACATGACCTACGGTGCGGATTTTCCGCACGGAAAATCTGCACGCAATCCTGATCGTGTGCATGTACCCTAACCCCCCCCTTTTTTTTTGTGTTCATATGCACATATCCTCACTGAAGTTCACACACCGCACCGAAGTAATAACACACCTAATACCTAACCAAAAACCATCCGGCACAAGTACCCACACACCTTACACCCCAGCCAACCATTACAACAAATAAACACAATTAAACACCACATCTTTACACATCCCAACTGAACAGCCACTCAAGAAAGATAACTCCCCATCCCCAACAACAAATCTGTCAAAAATTGCTTTTATAAAAACTGTTTTTATATAAAACAACGTTTAATATTTAGATAAATAAACACACGATTTTAAACCCCATCATTGTCTCTGTATTTATTCCATGCAGTAACGTATGAGAGTGTGCCTGTCATACCCATCTATACTCATTCTATACTCACGGCCTCTGGTTGTGCCGATGACAGAGCACCTCACTCCATATTGCTAAATTGGTGAGCCACTGTACAACATACCTATTTTTGATATCTTAAACCCTGTACGCCTCAGTTGCGGATTACAAGCATTCACTAAAACATTTCTGCCAGCCTCAGATTCTGCAGAGAAGACAGTAGGAGTACAGTGAACCTACTGTAAACCTGGCCAATACCATACAAAACCTTCTGGGAGAGAGCTTTGCACTGTATATTGTTGGAACTGTCTTCTGAGACTGTTGGAAGTACTAAAACCTCATCTTGCACTTCAGTAAGAGACATTTCTTCTGTTACATCTGGTCTGGTTACTGACTCCAACCCCATTTTCTGGCCACAGCACCAACATCTCTTGCCTTACACCCACAGCTATCATCAGATGGGAGCCCCAACATCAGGGTGTGCCCTAAGGGGAAGAAAGGGTGTAGCTTCCTTTCACTGCCCTGGTCCTAGGGAGTGATGGTGTGAGGAGAGCCACTATGATAGACCTTTGCAGCCAGAGCCACTACCACTCCCAGACTCCTCAGGGGCGTGCGGCAGAGGCAGTGCTAGCTTTATGCCAACAACTTATTCCCTATCCACAGGATAGGGGATAAGTGTCTGATCGTCGGGGTCCGACCTATCTCTGCCAATCATTAGAATGTAGGCTTGTGTTCCCTGTTTAAATGGTGCGACAGACATATATAGCTTTTAGTACAAGTGATCAGCTATCTCTGGCAGTCCTACAGAATTGAATAGAGCTGCAGACACGCATCATGCATGTCTGCCACTCTATTGGAGAACACGAGCATCTGTTCCAGTGATCTGAAGAAGCCCCAGCAGTCACATCCCCAACCATCAGACTCCTATCCCATATCCTGTGGATAGAGGATAAGTTGTCATGGGACAACTCCTTTAAGTGCTGCATTTACTTTTATGCTTTTCCTGCACTGCTAGCCACTGTGCAAACAACTGCAGCCTGCTCCATTCACCTGAATTAAAGGGATATTCTTATCTGAGACATATTGCTAACATATACCCCCATTGTCTGATATAGGTGATGGGACCCGCGCCTATATCAAGAACGGAATGGGCAAAGTGGTGGCTGGAGGACTCTGGTCCGCCCACCAAGTGCTCTCCCCATAGAAGTGAATGGAAGTGCACTGCGCATGCATGGTCACCACTCCCACTCACTTCTATGGGCCCGACGGAAATAGCCGAGACAGCACTCAGCTATTTTTGGTGGCCCCATGGAAATGAATGGAGGATGGCTGTGCATTCTCACCACTTTCAGATATCCATTTAGGAGATAGGTGCGGGTCCCAGCGTTGGAACCCACACCTATCAGACAATGGGGGCATATCCTAGCGATATGCCTCCATTGCCGCCGATTAGAAAACTCCTTTAAGATTGTTAGGAGTCCCAAAATTTAGACCCCTTACCCATCATAAAGAGATGGCATATCCTCGTATATCACTATATAACATAGGTAAAACCCTTTAAGTAATGCAGTTCTGTCACAGTTTTTGCCTGCACACCCCTTCCATCCACTCTGCAGGGAAATTCAAAACAGAACCATTTATAGGGCAAGCAGAGGTCTCAGAGGTCACACCGCCACTGATCAGAAAGTGATGGCATAGCCTAGCCATATGCCATTTGATAAGACAGGAATGACGCTTTAAATTAGCAAAATACTGGGCTTATCTCTAATGGATTCTTGATTTAACTCAGACTTTGTAGAGTCAGAAGAACGTTAGGACATGCAAAGTGTCCACTAGATGTCACTATTTCCCTTCTGGTAAGAACATGAACAATGGTTTATCAGGAGAAGAACTTAAACACTTGCTGGTAAGTGGCAATTAGAGGGCACATTGTGCCGCCTGCCTGACTGCAAAGGTAAGAGCATTGTGCGCTCACTTGCCAGTTATCACTGTGAGCTAAGGGTCTTGTTTTTAAGTAACAGTAACTTTATACATGACAAACACAAGTCGCAGCAACTACGTATATCCAGCGTTTCTACATTTAAATTTTTGTATAATATGGTTCTATCAATGCCATGATGAACTGATCCGTTGCTGTTGGTTCCTTTTAAAAGTTCGGTGTTATTAGTAAGTTGCCTATTGCAAAGATAAAATATACTGATTGCTACCAATGTCATCTTATTGTCATTAATCGTAGTACTACCTTCAAGGAGTTGTCTCAAAAGAAGCCCCTTTCCGTATGCTCTATTAATATAATTAATATCATGACATATAGGGGGATCCTATACTGGGGATTCCTTTTGAGAACTCCTTTGGCTCTGGAGGACCCTTTCTATCAGTATTACATAGTTATTGGTAACACAATCCAGTAAATAAGATCATTCTTACAAAAGCCTGTGCTATTTCTTGTACTGTTTTAAAAACGACCCACTGGTTCATGAAAAAAAAAAATAATCACATTAACTTTGGAATGAGAAGAATATGTCCTTAGCGACCTCCTTTTCATAATTTCAGGGGCAGATCAGCCAATTCCCAGACTACTCCTGTCATCCAAGATGGCTGCACCGCTTCTCAGACTACCTGATGTACACTGTGCATTAGTAGTCCAAGACAATTCCTGCTTGGATTGGCCAGCCCTGCTCATATGATGTTAAGTTGTTAGCCAGTGTCTGTCGCTGCCCCACTATTACTATTGGGAACATTATTCATTTAGCTACAACTACTACTCTAATTTTTGCCATCACCAACACTCCTACCCTCTCTTTGCCCTGTGTGCAGTTTCACGGGTGCTTGTAATTGTTAATCAGCTTATGCTATAAATTCTGCGCTCTCACTCCTTGCCTAATCTCAGGTTCCTAGTTTAACCAGTGCTAACATGTGCTATTCTAATTGTCTGCCCGTGTACTGGATTTATGCCTAATAACTGACTCTGATACTCTGCTGCCTACCTTGACCCTAGCCTGTCTACTGTACTGCCCTTTGCTGCCTGCCCTGACCTTGGATTAACCACCTCCCGACCACCTAACGCAGGGATGCGTCCTGCGGGCGGTCGGTTTATTCCTCCTTGACGCGCCGGCGCGTCATCTCGCGAAAGGAGAGATTTTCTGTGAACATGCGCACACAGGAGCGTGCATTCACAGGATCGGAAGGTAAACGAGTGGATCTACAGCCGACCAGTGGCAATCATTCGCTGGCAGGCTGTAGATGCGATTTTTTTAACCCTTGAAAGGTATATCAGACACTGTTTTGTTAACAGCGTCTGATATACCTGCTACCTGGTCCTCTGGTGGTCCCTCACGCTTTAGGGCCCCTAAAATGCCAGGGCAGTATAAATACCCCACATGTGACCCCATTTTGGAAAGAAGACACCCCAAGGTATTCTGTGAGGGGCATGGCGAGTTCATGTAAAATTTTATTTTTTGTCACAAGTTAGTAGAATATGAGACTTTGTAAGAGAAAAAAAAATTAAATCATATTCCGCTAACGTGTGGCAAAAAAAAAAGATCTTCTAAGAACTCGCCATGCCCCTCACGCAATAACTTTAGGTGTCTTCTTTCCAAAATGAGGTCACTTGTGGGGTATTTATACTGCCCTGGCATTTTAGGGGCCCTAAAGCGTGAAAAGAATCCAAATGTCTAAAAATGCCCCCCAAAAAGGAATTTGGGCCCCTTTGCGCAACTAGGCTGCAAAAAAGTGTCACACATGTGGTATCGCCGTTCTCAGGAGAAGTAGGGCAATGTGTTTTGGGGTGTATTTTTACATATACCCATGCTGGGTGAGAGAAATATCTCTGTAAAAGACAACTTTTCCCATTTTTTTATACAAAGTTGTCATTTTACAGAGATATTTCTCTCACCCAGCATGTGTATATGTAAAAATACACCCCAAAACACATTGCCCTACTCCTCCTGAGTACGGCGATACCACATGTGGGACACTTTTTTGCAGCCAAGGTGCGTAAAGGGGCCGAAAGTCCAACGAGTACCTTTAGGCTTTACAGGGTTGCTCACAATTTAGCCCTGCCCAAAATGCCAGAACAGTAAACACACCCACAAATGACCCCATTTCGGAAAGTAGACACCCCAAGGTAATCGCTGAGGGGCATATTGAGTCCATGAAAGATTGAACTTTTTGTCACAAGTTAGCAGAAAGGGAGACTTTGTGAGAAAAAAACAAAAACAAAAATCAATTTCCACTAACTTGCGCCAAAAAAAATATTCTATGAACTTGCCATGCCCTCACGAAATACCTTGGGGTGTCTTCTTTCCAAAATGGGGTCACATGTGGGGTATTTATACTGCCCTGGCATTTTAGGGGCCCTAAAGCGTGAGAAGAAGTCTGGAATCCAAATGCCTAAAAATGCCCTCCTAAAGGGTACTCATTGGAATTTGGGCCCCTTTGCGCACCTAGGCTGCAAAAAAGTGTCACACATGTGGTATCGCCGTACTCAGGAGAAGTAGGGCAATGTGTTTTGGGGTCTATTTTTACATATACCCATGCTGGGTGAGAGAAATATCTGTAAAATGAGAACTTTGAATAAAAAAATGGGAAAAGTTGTCTTTTACAGAGATATTTCTCTCACCCAGCATGGGTATATGTAAAATACACCCCAAAACACATTGCCCTACTTCTCCTGAGTACGGTGATTTCACATTTGTGACACTTTTTTGCAGCCTAGGTGGGCAAAGGGGCCTAAATTCCAATGAGTATCTTTACAATTTCACAGGGCATTTTTTACGCATTTTGATACTACTTCTCACGCTTTAGGGCCCCTAAAATGCCAGCGCAGTATAAATACCCCACAAGTGGAAAGGAGACACCCCAAGGTATTCTGTGAGGGGTATGGTGAGTTCATGTAAAATTTTATTTTTTGTCACAAGTTAGTGGAATATGAGACTTTGTAAGAAAATTTTTATAAAAATCATTTTCCGCTAACTTGTGACAAAAAATAAAAACTTCCATGAACTCATTATGCCCATCAGCGAATACCTTAGGGTGTCTACTTTCCGAAATGGGGTCATTTGTGGGGTGTTTCTACTGTCTGGGCATTGTAGAACCTCAGGAAACATGACAGGTGCTCAGAAAGTCAAAGTGTGTAAATTCACATTTTTGCACCATAGTTTGTAAACGATATAACTTTTACCCAAACCAATAAATATACACTTATTGCATTTTTTTTTATCAAAGACATGTAGAACAATAAATTTAGAGAAAAATTTAAATAGAAATGTAGTTTTATTTGAAAAATTTTTACAACAGAAAGTGAAAAATGTCTTTTTTTTTTGCAAATATTCCGGTCAATTTTGATTAATATAAAAAAAAGTTAAAATGTTAGCAGCAATGAAATACCACCAAATGAAAGCTCTATTAGTGAGAAGAAAAGGAGGTAAAATTAATTTGGGTGGTAAGTTGTATGACCGAGCAATAAACCGTGAAAGTAGTGTAGTGCAGAATTGTAAAAACTGGTCTGGTCATTAAGGGGGTTTAAGCTAGGGGGGCTGAGGTGGTTAATTTCATGGAATTGCATAAGCTCTGCCTGCCCTGACCTCTGCCTGTTTTCTGACTACGAGTATTGCCTGACCCCTTGTTACTTTGCACCTGTGTCTCTGACCCCTGTGAGTCAGCTGTCAACTACACCCGGATTATTTTAAGAGGTAGAAGCCTGATGAGTCTGCAGTAAAAACAAAATTCCTCTACAGGGGTTAAAGGGTGAAGACCATGGGATCACCAGGATACTGCCCTTAGAACTAACCCAAAGTCAACCTGGTTAGTTTGTACAGGGGCTCTATATCCAAGGCCTGTTACACATAGGCAGTGCTGGCCAATTCAAGGGCAGCAGGATGTGCCTTGGACTACCAACAGAAGTCACCATTTTTTGTTCTTCTAAAGAAGAGGCAGGGTTTTTTTCTTCTCAAGGGGTCCTTTCAGCTTTCAGACTCCATAGCATCAGCTGTAGCTGCTACCGCTTACGTAGCCTTTGTAATATACAGTAAAAAGAATAAGAAATCCTCTACATGTACCAAAAAGAAACACTACAGAATGGTTTTGTGCCCCATAGCCATTATTGTGCAGAGGTTATAGTTGTATTGAGACTCTGGTATCTGAGCAGGCCCTAAAGAATAGGTTGCCAGTAACATAAATCACATAATATGGTTGAGGTCCAGATGTTGCTAGAGGACCCATGTATCTGTCATACGTGAATAATCTATCAGCAAAAAAAACGTTTCTTTTCTATAATTATTTTGAACTAATCAATACTTTAAAACCAAGCAAAAGTATAGTCAGAGATGGCTTACAGTGCGGTAGGTCAATAAAAGGTGCAATGTACAAGGAAACAAAATTATTAATGGCCCATTAGGCAACTAACAGCACCTACGTTCAATAAATTATACAAGATCTTGACGGCTCACAAATGGCCTTGTCCAACTGAAATCCTGTCTTGGAATCCTGCACTTGTGGGCTCAACTCACTCTTTACATATATGAGTACTCTAATGTAACCATCTGCCCTGCCCAGAAGCCACTAAAATAGCAAATAGACACGAAAAGCTAAATTATAATATTGCACGCAATGTGCAAAACACCTACCAAGGTAATTGAGGTAATTGACTTTATCTGTTTCAATGCCTGGAATTTCTTATCAATGGTTGTCCTGAAAATAAATAAATCTAACTTTTCTTAAAGGGATTATTCAATATTACAAATACCCCCACAATGCCACAATTTCTGGTCAACGTCACGGCCTGATGTTTTGATCCGTGTGATGGGGAGATGCAGCAGTGGCTGTGCATGGGATCCGGAGTGATGCAAGTGCCGGGGACCAGGTAAGTATTGTCTATTGGAGGGGCTCGGGCATTGTGGGGGCTGTGTGTACTATTGGATAACCCCTTTAATGCAAATTACCAAAGAACAATGTCTGATCCTATGCGAATTCAAAGAATTCCTGTAGGGTAAAAATTCAATAAAATGCATTAATTTGTACTTGTTCCTGTAGACCAGTGGTCCATAACTCATGGCCTTTCAGTTGCTATAGAATCACTACTCTCAGCATGCTCCCACACTGGCCTTGTTTCGATTTTTTTCATTCAATTGTTAAAATGTCTTCCAGAGGTTAACATCATTAGATGTCCCCCCCCTTAATAGAACCCTTTTATTTCCATGGAATGTAATTTATAGTGTTTCAGGAGCACTTATTCTGTACTACATCCCATAGAAATAAACAGGTTCCCTTACAGGAGATGTGCCAACATTGAATGGTACTGTATTTTAATAAAATTCAACATGAAAAACAAGTAAGTTTTGTAATTTACTTTCTGTCAAAAACATGATCGAATTACGAGATATTCTATTTACATGGAGCTTCCTGTTCTCTGTAGTAATATGCATGTCCACTTACTGAGGTGGTCGCACATGCTCAGTTTCATCATTAATCTGCAACCAGCTACTGTTAAAAGCTGTGATAGTTACAGAGAGAGATGACCCCCCCCCCCCACGCTGTAGTAGGGAAGCACCCCCCCTTCCCCGAGAAAGGACACACACATTGAGATACCTGCCTGAAATAATTCTAGCAGAGCAACTGAAGAAATTAATGGCTAAGCTCTGGAACCATGTGTGGTCTAGCTTTGTTAGAAAGAGATTACCATGTCTGATGTCTGATTTTCATTTTTTACATCAGTCATGATATAAACCTTTTAAGGGTGAAAACTCATGAAGACAATTTCTTTCCATATGATGACTAAAACATATGGATGTCATAAAGCGCTATTACCCCTGAGTCACAGGTTTATGGGCCGAAGAGGGGAGTCACTTTATGGCCTACCAATATTATACATGATTAGCCACTAATTCAAAAGAGAAACATATGACTGGCTGTAGAGGATGATTGCCGGGGATTTAGGAATCTGGACCCTGATTGCCAGGATGCATACATAATTAATATAGAAAACAAATTTCACATAAAAGTAACAGCAAACTCAAGCGTGAACTGAATTAAAAACCTGAAAGATAAAGCAACAACTTGATGAAAAACGAGATATGCTAATGTTACATTGTCAATAGTTTTCTACATTTTTTAGTAGATCCTCCTTGAAGATTTTTAGCAGCACTCGTCACAAGGTGCTTCACAGTATGTTGAATAATAAAATTGAGGAATAATGGAAAAGCAAAAATTATGCTATAAAAATCAGCAACAACCTATGAAATAAAGCCCACCTGTAAGGCTAAAATCATCATTTTTCATTATTTTTTCCAACTACTGCACAAACTATTTCAGAATTATTTTTTATTTTTGGACAATATGAGAATTTACCTTGTGTATACGGATGTTTCTCTCCAATTCCTCTGTGGCAAGCAATCATTTCCTGAACTGCTGACTATACTCTTGTCTGATTGATTTGTACAGGCTATTGACCTGCACTTGAGATATATGACATATGAACCTCACGAGAAAGTGCATGTCACTCAATGTATTGGCCATGTTAAGGATAGTGCAATTATCTATAGTTAATGGTGTACTTACTATTTGCCTCTACATGTACAAATTTATAATAGATTGTACACGACAACAACATAATATCAACGTAAATCCAAACGGTAAAAGTATGATTTAAAGGGGTAATATACACACTCATACACATATATACACTATATGCTCTATGATACAAGAAAGACAGTTCTGCATTGGTAATAAGAACAATACAAAATAAAACCCAATAATACTAAATTTAAGGAAATAAGAAGGGCAGTAGAAACTACGGTTAAAGAGATACATATACTGGGAGAGACAATGCAGCTATACTTTCTGTACCCTCATTTACTAGGTTAATCATGGAAGCAGTGCTTTCTATGACTACAGTACGTCATTGACAGGGAGAGACATTAAGGTAGTACTGCTTGAGAATACATGATTTACAGGGAGATACATGTAGGTATCATGAGCCAGCGGGTATGAACCCATTGTGCCATGTGTCCTACCTCCTCTAAGGGTGTTGTCTAAGTGAACCCCTTGATCTTCACAGTATCGGTGATGGTGGGGGTAGACTTTTCTGAGGGGAACACCAGGTCACTCCCTCTTGAGTAGCATAGGCACACGAGGCAGCTGGTCCAGGTGGACCAGGAGGTATCTGAGAAAGGTACCAAAGGTACAGGCATTGTCAGTCGGAACCAGGAGCAACAATACAGGACCGAAAGATGAGGTAGAGGCGAAGTCAGACAGGCAATAGGTCAGGGCAGGCGGCACAGGTACAGGTCTGGCAATCCGGATCGGCAACAGGAGAGTTAAGGCAAGCAGGCAGGGATCAAATAGGTAGCAGAGTCCAGGAATACAAGTACGAGTCAGGAACACAGGAACACAAGCGGATATCAGGAACCTAAGCAGGACACAAGGACCTTGACACTGAGGCATCTGGGAAGGGGGCTCTGCAGGAGAGCTAGGATTGGTCAGCAAGGTCACATGACCTAACCCATAAAGCACAGGGATTGACGCGCGCCAGCCCTTAAGGAAGTGCTGCAGGAAACCAGCAGCAAGCTTGCTGTGGCCAGGGCTGAGAAGAAACTGTGTAGCGGATCTCAGAACAACAATACCTACACAGACAGAGCCCAGGGCTGCAGCGGTGAATGGGAAGCACTGGCAGCAGAACACTGCTGAACACAGCGCCCGGGACCGCGGCGGTAAGCAGGGGAACAGTGGCGCACAGCAGCCGCTGTTACAGTAGGCAGTTGTTAGGGAGTACTAACATCACTGTCCAGACCACAGTGTCACAGATGAGGTATAGGAGGAAACACCAAACTAACAACCAGGAGGGAAAGGAAAAGGTCACCTCCTAATAACCCTACTCCTGGCCCTGACTCCTAACCGTATGGGCACCTCTTGAAGGTAGAAATGCCCATACCCTGTAACCTGGGACCCTGAAGACCCTAGAGAACCCTAAGAATATTGTCAGGGCTGAGGCAACCCTTTCCTTCCCCGATGAAGGAACAGGCATCTCCCTGAGGCCTAGTAACAAAAGGCAAGGAAGGAAAAACACAAACAAACGTGACACTTAACCTCTGTAGTGATGGAAGAGCAGGAACACCAGAAACGACCTCACACCAGCTCTGCCAAACCAAAATGAAGCTATCTACCAGATAGACCAGAAGGGTGGGGAAACACTAAATAGGGTAGAGTAATGAGTACTAAACTACACCTGATACAGGGGTTGAAGTCAGAAACAAACACTGAATAAAGATTATTCAAAGAGACTGTTAGATTCCTCCACGCTCTGCCAGTCTCCTTGATCTCCTGGCATCTGTCACAGAAGGGACCGTGACTCACAGTCAGTGAATCCCAAAAACTGCTACCAGCCTTCCAAGACCATTCTGGGTGGTAGGAAGGTAAGGGTACCTCTAGATTATTTACCAGAGCCCGCTACCAGGTTGGATGGACTTTGCTGCTAGGGACTCAGGTTACGTCTGCAATAAAATGGGAGGTACAAAAGGGAAGTCAGAAAGCAGGGTCAAATTCAGAAGAGACAAACATGGACAATGAAGTAAATGAGAGGTAAATCCAGAAGCAAGCCAAGGTTAGTTACCTGGAGAGTTGATATAAGCAGGAACATCAGCCACAGGGTAAATCCAAAAACAAGCCAGAAGTCAGTACTAGAAAAGTCATTAGGAAGTTGTACAGTATAAACTCTAATACAAACTAAAATTCACAGGCAAGTCAATAAAAAAATAAACCTGACTAGGTCTGGAATTGGAAACAGAGTCAGAAACCTGATTGGCTTGGCTTCCAGTCACACTGGCAGAATGATTAGCTGGTATATGACAACCCTCCTAGCGCCACCTTGCATAGTGATTTGGCTGTGAGGGCACATGACAGCACTACGGTCTCTGAATACATAGAAACATAGAATGTGTCGGCAGATAAGAACCATTTGGCCCATCTAGTCTGCCCAATATACTAAATACTATGGATAGCCCCTGGCCCTATCTTTTATGAAGGATGGCCTTATGCTTATCCCATGCATGCTTAAACTCCTCCACTGTATTTGCAGCTATCACTTCTGCAGGAAGGCTATTCCATGCATCCACTACTCTCTCAGTAAAGTAATACTTCCTGATATTACTTTTAACCCTTTGCCCCTCTAATTTAAAACAATGTCCTCTTGTAGCAGTTTTTCTTCTTTTAAATATTCTCTCCTCTTTTACCTTGTTGATTCCCTTTATGTATTTAAAAGTTTCTATCATATCCCCTCTGTCTCGTCTTTCTTCCAAGCTATACATGTTAAGGTCCTTTAATCTTTCCTGGTAAGTTTTATCCTGCAATCCATGTACCAGTTTAGTAGCTCTTCTCTGAACTCTCTCCAAAGTATCAATATCCTTCTGGAGATATGGTCTCCAGTACTGAGCACAATACTCCAAATGAGGTCTTACTAGTGCTCTGTAGAGCGGCATGAGCACCTCCCTCTTTCTACTGGTAATTCCTCTTGCTATACACCCAAACATTCTGCTAGCATTTCCTGCTGCTCTGTGACATTGTCTGCCTACCTTTAAGTCTTCTGAAATAATACATAATTTACAGAGATAGATATTAAGACAATAATGTTGGTGAATACATCATTTACAGGGAGATACATGGAGGCAGCACTGTCTCTGAATATTGCACTTAGTACTGCCTCTTTGCCTCTCCCAATATCTATGAATACATCATTTACAGGGTGAGACATAGAGGCAGTACTATTTGCATCTACATTATTTACAAGGAGATACATGGAGGCAGTACTGTCTGTGAATACATAATTTAAAGAACAAGAAACAGAAACCGTATTACTGTGCCTACATAGTTTATCGAAAAAAATTGGGCAACAGTTTTCTCTGTGCCTACATCATTTGCAGGGAGAGACATTGAGTCATTACTTACTTTTAATACATAATTTACAGGGAGAGGCATGGAGGCAGTACTATCTGCATCTACATAAGTTACAGGGAAAGACATATCATCTGCATGCACATAATTGGGAATCTTCCTGGTAGGCCGATCCCCAGGGGGCTGCCCAAGCCCTCCTCACAGGCACCTGCCAGGTAACAAAATGGCCTGGCTCTCCAAGTGTTATTTAACCTGCCCAGTCGCTGACCCTCGTACGTGACATGGCATTATCCCTGAAGCCAATGAGATCTGCAAAGGCCATTGCAAATGGAGGGAGAAACATGGAGGCAGTAATATCTTCATCTACAGTATGTAGTTTACAGAGATACATGGATGCAGTACTGTCTGTGAAAACACCATTTACCAGGAGAGACATTGCGGCAGTATTATCTGTACCAACATCATCTACAGGGAGAGACACGGAGGCAGTAATATCCGCATCTACAGTATGTAATTTATAGGAAGATAAATGGAGGCAGTACTGTCTGTGAGTATAAAATTTGAATAAAGAGAAATTGAAACAGTCTTATCTGCAGTGATGAGTGGCAGGGACAATATTCGAATTTGCAATATTTCCCAAATATTTGGGTGAATATTTGTCATATATTCGCGAATTCGAGATGTCGTCATTATTTTCTTGATTGCGAAAATCGGAAAATTTGCAATAAAATCTGTGATACGAAAATTTGCGATCAACACTACTCCTAAAATCAAAGCTATTGAAGCCTTCTCATTGGCCCACAAGCAAGAAGCAGTGAGAGATCATGAGTATTGATGAAAAATCTAGAATATTCACAATTAAAAAGAAGTACTAGAAAGATGATATAGATAGTCGACACGTACCAAATGCTTATTAAAACAATACCTTTATTAATAACTGGGTTATGGAGCAAAAAATTGCTCAAGTGATATCCTATATAGAAGAGATGGATACTCCTACTATAAATAGGATGGTAGTTAAGGAGGACAGATAGAGCCCATGTTACCAAGAGCACCTTGTGCTCCAATATATATTGTATTGTGACCAATATTCACAATTACAAAGATATAGCAGTATATTCTAGATATTCACAAATTCTCGAAGTGTCAATATTCGCGATAAAAATTCGTGATTAGAATATTCGCGATCAACACTACTTATCTGTGGAAAGAGATAGGGAGACAGTTACAGTAAATCTGTACCTACACCACTTATAGGGAGTGACCGGGAGACAGTACTATCTGTTTCTACATAATTTAAAGGGAGGGACATCCCTTCATTTACACGAAGAGATGGTGAGTCAGTAATATTTGTGTCTACATAAATTACATAGAATAAGAGGACAACATTATTAACTTTTCCTGGATAATGGGAGAGGCATGGATGCTATTTGTGTCTTCATCATTTACAATGAGTGACAAGGAGGCAGTACTATCTGTTCCAACATCATTACAATGAGAGACAGGGAGGAAGTACTATCTCTGACTGCATCATTACAGTAATAGATGAGGCGGCAGTAACTATCTGTTCCTACATCATTACAATGAGAGACAGGGATGACGTACTATCTGTTCCTACATCATTATAGCGTAAGACAAGGAGGCAGTACTATCTGTTCCTACATCATTACAGCAAAAGACAAGGAGGCAGTACTATCTGTTCCTACATCATTACAGTGTGAGACAATGAGGTAGTATTATCTGTTCCTACATCATTACAGTGTGAGACAAGGAGGTAGTACTATCTGTTCCTACATCATTACAGTGAGACAAGGAGGCAGTACTATCTGTTCCTACATCATTACAGTGTGAGACAATGAGGTAGTATTATCTGTTCCTACATCATTACAGTGTGAGACAAGGAGGTAGTACTATCTGTTCCTACATCATTACAGTGAGAGACAAGGAGACAGTACTATCTGTTCCTACATCATTACAGTGAGAGAAAAGGAGGCAGTACTATCTTTTCCTACATCATTACACTGAGAGAAAAGGAGGCAGTACTATCTGTTCTTAGATCATTACAGTAAGAGACAGGGAGAAAGTACTATCTGCTTCCAATATAACCTGTACCTACATCATTATGTAGGTAGAAATATACACTCACCTAAAGAATTATTAGGAACACCATACTAATAGGACCCCCTTTTGCCTTCAGAACTGCCTTAATTCTATGTGGCATTGATTCAACAAGGTGCTGATAGCATTCTTTAGAAATGTTGGCCCATATTGATAGGATAGCATCTTGCAGTTGGTGGAGATTTGAGGGATGCACATCCAGGGCACGAAGCTCCCGTTCCACCACTTCCCAAAGATGCTCTATTGGGTTGAGATCTGTTGACTGTGAGGGCCATTTTAGTACAGTGAACTCATTGTCATGTTCAAGAAACCATTTTTCCGGTCTTCAACAGTCCAATTTTGGTGAGCTTGTGCAAATTGTAGCCTCTTTTTCCTATTTGTAGTGGAGATGAGTGGTACCCGGTGGGGTCTTCTGCTGTTGTAGCCCATCCGCCTCAAGGTTGTGCGTGTTGTGGCTTCACAAATGCTTTGCTGCATACCTCGGTTGTAACGAGTAGTTATTTCAGTCAACGTTGCTCTTCTATCATCTTGAATCAGTCGGACCATTCTCCTCTGACCACTAGTATCAACAAGGCATTTTCGCCCACAGGACTGCCGCATACTGGATGTTTTTCCCTTTTCTCACCATTCTTTGCAAACCCTAGAAATGGTTGTGCGTGAAAATCCCAGTAACTGAGCAGATTGTGAAATACTCAGACCGGCCCGTCTGGCACCAACAACCATGCCACGCTCAA
This sequence comes from Bufo gargarizans, assembly GCF_014858855.1. Classification (NCBI taxonomy): domain Eukaryota; kingdom Metazoa; phylum Chordata; class Amphibia; order Anura; family Bufonidae; genus Bufo; species Bufo gargarizans. Next base: position 79,830,627 of record NC_058084.1, read on the forward strand.
AATTGCTTAAATCACCTTTCTTTCCCATTCTGACATTCAGTTTGGAGTTCAGGAGATTGTCTTGACCAGGACCACAACCCTACATACATTGAAGCAAGTGCCATGTGATTGGTTGACTAGATAATCGCATCAATGAGAAATAGAACAGGTGTTCCTAATAATTCTTTAGGTGAGTGTATAATACTCCTCACTGACACAGTGCCAACCAATGGCAGTGCTCATGCAGTCACATCAACTGTTCATATGCAATGCCCCTGCCATTGTAAGAGTATATTTTAAGAAATAGAATTATAGTGCAAAGAAGACAACAGTTTTCAAGTGTGGATTATAATATACAGAAAAGTGAACCAAAAAAATACAGAAATGATTAGGAAGACAAGAACTGGTAAAAGAGTCATCCTCATTAAAAACTGGAATTTTTGCAACTTTTTAAACACGTCTGAGATGAGCAGTCATATAATGTAATTCTATTTCTGGAGTCAATACAATTTGGATATATTCTATAAATCAAGCTTCTTTGCAGGCGCAGATGATAGTAAACCAGTTTTTATAACAAGGATATTTTCATTACTTACCCAAATAAATGTACTTGAAAGAGTCATAGAAATGATGAGATAATGGAATTTGTCCTTGTAAGAAATCTTAGGCTCAGTGGACCGGATTAAGGAAATGTAGGTTTGCTTTTAAATTAATACAAGATGACTCGTGAATGCATACATTGATATCCTGAGCACACATAGGCATGAGAACGCATAAACCACAGTTTCAGAGATAGAATACATGGTGATTAATAATTCATCGACTTTGAGCCATTTTGTTATTTTTAGGTTTTATAAATAGAAAAAACTGAAACCTGGGACAAATAATGGTAAATTACATTACTGTTAGAAACTTATTAAAGGGGTTGTCCAAGATTGGAAATGGTTCTGCATTTTTTCAGAAAAGGCGCAACTCTTGTCCATAGGTTGGGTTTGGTATTGCAACTCAGTCCTATTCAATTAAATGGGAATTAGTTGCAGTACCATGCACAGCTAATAGACAAATATGGTGTTTCTCGAAAAAAAAGCACCTTGAACATGGTGGACAGTAATTAAGCAATGATCCCATTGTCTGATAGGTGCGGGTCCCACCTCTGGGATGCAGCTGGCAAAGTTAAGGAGGGCACACCACACATGCACGGCTGCCCTCCATTCATTTCTATGGGGACGCCAAAAATAGCTGAGCACTGGCTTGGCTATTTCCATTGGCCCCTATAGAAGTGAATGCAAGCTTGGGCGGTGCAAGCGCTGTGCGCTCCAGTTCATTTCTATGGAGATTCCGAAAATAGCCTAGTGCACTGCTCCACTATTTTTGGCGGGCCAATAGGAACGCTTGGTGGTGGCCGGAGCTGGCACTGTCGGCCACCAGTTTGCCAGCTTTGTTTTCCGCTGCGTTAATGAGATAGGTGTGGTCCCCAGAGGTGGAACCCACAGCTATTAGACAATGGGGGCAAATCCTAGCAATATGCTCCCATTGTGTGCAATGAAAATATCCCTTTAAGTACAGCCATCTGCACTCAACATGTGATTCCCCAATGATTTCCTGAAATTTGTTTTGGTTCCTATTCTATCGGTATCATTTTATTGTATGTTGATTAATTATAAGGCATCCACTAAACCACAGTGTTATTAAAGGGGTTGTCATCAATTCATTAATTAAGCTATTAATTACCGTATTTTCCGGCGTATAAGACGGCCCCAAACTTTTACAGTTAAAATATAGGGTTTAGGCTATACTCGCCGTATAAGACTACCCCTTCAATGCTATTTACTTTGATATCAAGATCTGCAGGTAATTGTTGTGCAATTTCCGTCTTTTGCCTCAGTACCATATTATGCCTTTCCAAGAATCTAGTACACCAGGATACAGTGGCCTAACATCTGCTTCTGTGACAGTGCAGTTTCTAGGTAAAATTTCTCTCAGGGCGAGTGTCAAAAAAACTCCCCCCCCCCCCTCACAACTGCTCGATGAAATAAGTGTCTCCCCATTGTAAAAAATGTGGAACCACATTGCACGGACGGTCACAGTGACGCACCCAGTGACCCACTGTCCCATAGACTCAGGCTCTCACTCACAGCAGGCTTCTTTCTCAGCACTGCTCCGGGCGGGCGGTAACAGGCAGGCAGGCAGGCAGGGCGGCGGTGCTGACCTCACTCACTGTACGTCACGCAGTGCGTGAGGTACAGTGAGTGAGCGCCGCCGCCCGCACTGCCTGCCTGTGGGGGGACATTATTTTTAATAAGGATCACTATGGACATTATTTAGAATGGAGGCTGCTGTGGATGTCATTATAACTGTATAATGTCTGATAGGCCTAGTCCTGAGTTATATTACCCTGCCCTGTATAATAATGTACCCTGATACCCCTTAGTTATATTACTCCAGCGGGGTAATATAACTAAGGGGTATCAGGGATGGGTACATTATTATACAGGGCATGGGCAGGGTAATATAACTCAGCTCAGGACTAGGCCTATCAGACATTATACAGTTATAATGAGTAATGACACCAACAGCAGCCTCCATTCTAAATAATGTCCATAGTGATCCTTATTAAACTTAATGTCCCCCACAGTGACAGTGGCCCCCATTTTCATGTCTCCCACAGTGGCCCCCCCATTGTAATTAATTCCCCCCATTGTAATTAATGCCCCCCCCCATTGTAATAACCCCCATCCCCCCATTGTAATTAATGCCCCCCCAGACCATCACTCGCCTCACAGCAGGCATCAGCACTGCTCAGGGGCTCAGGGCGGGCGGTAACAGGCAGGCAGTGCGGCGCTCACTCAGTCACTGTATGTCACGCGCCTGCGCCGCCTAGTGGGAGGATCAGGCGCGTGACGTCAGTAAGTCTGACCAGGGCCGGTGCAAGGATTTTTGCCGCCCTAGGCAAGATAAAAATTGGCACCCCCGCCCCCCCCCTTATCAGATCCGGAATTGCGGACCCGGATCCGCAATTCCGATCCTTAAAAAAAATAGTACATGTCCTATTCTTGTCCCCAATAACGGACAAGAATAGGCATATTCTCTTAGTGCCGGCAATGTGCGGTCCGCAAAATGTAGTATTAATAACTAAACAATTAAATAATACACATATTGCATTGTCTACTTACCACCAGGACAATTAGATGATCTGGTCTCTGGCTGCAGTCTGGCTCTTGGTCTGGCTCTGCGGACTCCCTTGTCACTCTCTTCTCCCCCCCTCCCTTGTCACTCTCTTCTCACCCCCTCCCTTGTCACTCTCTTCTCCCCCCCTCCCTTGTCACTCTCTTCTCCCCCCCTCCCTTGTCACTCTCTTCTCCCCCCTTGTCACTCTCATTCTACTCCCCCCACCCCCCTTGTCACTCTCATTCTACTCCCCCCACCCCCCTTGTCACTCTCATTCTACTCCCCCCACCCCCCTTGTCACTCTCATTCTACTCCCCCCACCCCCCTTGTCACTCTCATTCTACTACTCCCCCCCTTGTCACTCTCATTCTACTCCCCCCCTTGTCACTCTCATTCTACTCCCCCCACCCCCCTTGTCACTCTCATTCTACTCCCCCACCCCCCTTGTCACTCTCATTCTACTACTCCCCCCCCTTGTCACTCTCATTCTACTACTCCCCCCCCTTGTCACTCTCATTCTACTCCCCCCCCTTGTCACTCTCATTCTACTCCCCCCACCCCCCTTGTCACTCTCATTCTACTCCCCCCACCCCCCTTGTCACTCTCATTCTACTACTCCCCCCACCCCCCTTGTCACTCTCATTCTACTACTCCCCCCCCTTGTCACTCTCAGTCTACTACTCCCCCCCCCCTTGTCACTCTGTCTCATTCTACTCCTCCCCCTTGTCAATGTCACCTCTAATGTAGCGTGGCCGAGCTCTGTTCGCTCCGCGGTACAGGAGCTTTTGTTTCCTGTACCCGGCTGACAGGAAGTGCTCACTTAGTGTGCACTTCCTTTCAGTCCGGCCGGGTACAAGAAACAAATGCTCCTGTACCCCGGGCCGGACCGAACAGAGCTCAGCCACGCTACATTAACAACTCAGTCTGCAGCGCAGGCAGGCTGAGCAGCACTGAGCCGGCCGCTCAGGAGGCTCAGCATGAGGGGCGCCGCCGGCCGGCCGCCCGATCCTTTACCTTCATAACCCAATTTTTTTTTTTTTTACCTCAACGGGCGCCCCCTGCTTCTGACAGCGCCCCGGGCGGCCGCCCGTCCCGCCCGCCCCTGGAAACGGCCCTGTTCTGTGATCTGGGTTAGATTTGGCCGACTGAAGTACAAACAAATGTATTTTATTTTGGGTCACTACATAACCGTTTTGGCGATGCTCATTCACCATGACTGCTACATGTTTTTCGAGTTCTGGCTTAATGCACACTTACCCCTTGGCATACTCTTTAATGCTTTTTCAGTTGCTTTCCAGTCCCAAACCATATTTTCTGTTACTCCATATTGTCTTGCAGCAGCGCAGTTATTATGTTCCATGGCAAAGTTTACAACTTTAAGTTTGAAACTGGCTTCATATTTCTTTCTTCTTGCTGGTAGAGCCATGATGGGGTCTTGACTGTTAGCCATTTGTATACTGTACTGTATGTACTGGTGCTGTACTGTATGAACCGGTACAGATACTGGTGTTGTACTGTATGAACCGGTACAGATACTGGTGCTGTACTGTATGAACCGGTACAGATACTGGTGCTGTACTGTATGAACCGGTACAGATACTGGTGCTGTACTGTATGAACCGGTACAGATACTGGTGCTGTACTGTATTCACCACCACATGGATCTGCTCCCCAGATAGACTCAGTTTTTTCACCACAGATAAGATGCACACCAAACTTCATTAGAGATCCGCCGTTCCAGTATTAGAATTGGCTGAAGTGCAGATGCTGCTGCTTCCCCCTGCCTTCCCTCAGAATCGCCAATCCAACCCAGTACACAACAACCAGCCAATCACAGCAAGCGATGTACCGGTATTTTCTGTGCACACTGCATACAAAGCCTGCTTGGATTGGGTGGGTCAGCTCTCCCTGCCTGCCCAGCCCTCCCTGTCTTCAAGACGATCTGAGCGGTAGTACGCAATGCGATACTGCTGGCATGAGAAAACCGTTGAGAGCAGGGAGAGGGGGCTGCTTCAGGAGCGGCTGGCCGGGATGCAGCGCACGGTGGCTCAGCTAGAGGGCGCCTGTCCCTGAAGCTGGAGAAGGACAGCTTCTCCTGTTCGGCTAGGAAGTTAGTTTCAGCACGCCGTATACCGATATAAGACGACCCCCGACTTTTGAGAAGATTTTCATGTGTTAAAAAGTAGTCTAACTGACTCCTAAACATAGAAAGAGCAGATATTTAAATTAATTAATTACACATTTTGCAGAATCATTTTCCCTTAAAACTATATATATATCAATTTGCCCAGCTCCTCCTTCTCTATAACATGCTGCCTGCACATTGCACTGCATTTTCACATTGACAGGTTCCCTTTAGGGCTCATTCAGAAGGCTGCATGAATGAGTCCGCATCCGTTCCATAATTTTGCGGAACGGGTTCAGCCTTATTAATTTCAACGGGGACGCAAAAGATGGTGACAGCACACTGTGTGCTGTCCGCGGTTCCATTCCACGGAAAAGATAGAACATGTCCTATTCTTGTCCGCGATTGACAAGAATAGCCATTTTCTATTATGGATGCAGCCATGTGCGGTCCACAAATTACGGAACGCACATGGCCGGTATCCGTGTTTTGCGGATCCGCAAAGGACTACCGCAATCTGAATGGGCCCTTTAAAGCTACTTCCAGTAGGAATTTTGAGATTATGATAAAAGATGTGATTTTCTGCATGGTTTACACATATTGTTATAATTTAGGTGGATGTAGAAAATGCTTAAAAAGTGGCTTTTTAAGTGCAACACAACAAATAACATATAAAAATGAAGAAAAACGTATAAGAAGAAAGAGAACCCTATTGATTAATGTCCTTCTTACAAGTGTGATAAGACTTTGACCTGAGTGGTACACATACATACAGTGGCTATTTGGTGTTGAGGGACACTATCATGGTGAACTACCAGGACCAGGGAGCCAGCCAGATGGCAGAGCCACAGACCCTGGGCCACCAGCCTTTGGCCAGGGAGCCAGCCTTTCGAGAGAGAGAGAGGCACAGATACTGTAGGTCAGGCCTTTCCTCAGCATGAAACCACCTTCTGCCAGAGAGAAGACTGGAGAAGCCAGCCCAGTGCCTCGCCAGTATTATTTGGCACTTCAGTCCCTCCAATAAAGCGCACTGATTACTGCCAACCCTGACTCTCGGGTCTTATTTCCTATTGGGGTGCACCATAACTTACAAAAAAATAAATAAACGCAATCAGCTCACCGCCTTTGCCAGTCCTCGGTGCACTGGTCCTTAGGAGAAGCAAATCCACTGTAGAAACAAAGCAGTGGGTCCAGCACTCAGGTCTTGAATAAAACCATACATTTTTTTATTTCAAATGTTTATTCCAAAAAAGGCACACATCAGGACATCTCCCCACACCAGTCAACGCATTTCTGACTGTACTCAGTCCTTATTCATGACCAAATCAGTGAGTGGCATTATCCGAATATACCAGATACGGTGAACTAGGCAGGCTATTACCCAGCTGGAACAGTCTGTTGGAGTTCAATAATGGAGATGTGAACATAGCCTTATCTGTGGTGTTACATAGGACTGCAGGTAACATCTGCTATCTGTACTCACTGTATTATCTGTGGTGTTCCATGGGACTGCAGATAACATCTACTACATTATTTGTACTTGAAGAGTTGTCATCGTGTTATCTGTGGTGTTATATATACAGCGTCCCACATATGTAAATGGGACACTTTAAACATCTGAATATATATATGTATTGAATTGCAATGTATGGTATTCTCTATTATCTGGCTGGCAATGTCATTTAGATCCATTCCCCCCTAGCACTACATAGTATATATAGTGTTTGTGTGTGTGTGTGTGGGGGGGATGTCTAGCTTAGAGTAGAGCTGAATGTAGTTAGTAGGAGAAGCAAGTTCATGGAGGAGAGAAACAGGCTAAAGTCACCATGTAGCTGTGTTCCTTTCCTCTGGGCCCTGATCAAGCCTGAAGAAGACTACCACAGAAACCAAGCACCAGACAGTGAGTCTATACACCAAGATGCAGAGAGACTAGTGAGGGTAACAGCTATAACTATAGCTTATGGACCTCATCAGCAGAATTGTCTTTATCACTAACTAAACCTTCCGGGTGGTAGTGAAAACCAAAAACCTTTCTAGAAGAGTTTCCTGCCAAAGAATGAAGCAGATGTGTTTGCCTGCTGTGAGGGGAACGCCCTTAAAGGATAACTCCTAGATAAATAGCTAATAGCATCTTTAGTGCCAGAGTGCTGTAAAGAGTGAACTTAGGATTGCCACCAGGATCCTTGCCTGTAAAGTGTCAGCATTAGAAGAATCCCTCCATTGACAACTGCCACTACCTGTTAATAGGAGTACAAGTCAACTTATTATTACTTATGCTATGCAAAACACTTTCCATTGATGAACTGTACCAACTGTCCAGAGACTATTGATTCTTTAGTAAATGTTCAACTGGTTTACAACAATCGACTCCTCATTCTTACTACTACTCTCAACATTTGCACCTTACGGTGCTGGCGTCACGGACACAGGAGCCCATCCACCAAAGCACCTAACACCTATTGACATCAAGAGCACCTCAACCAACATCTGGCTGGTGTTCCCTGAAACCGAGAGTGCCCCGGAGGATTTCGTGCTGTCTTCCCAACCACTGTATTCCGGCCCAGGGAGGCATCTGCAAACCGTTAGTACATGAACTATTGCACCCATCGGCCCACCGTGAGCCTCACCTGTTTTCCCCTGTGGTTTGGTATGCTACATATAGCACTGCAAGTGATTTTACATTATCTGTACTGAGTATATAGGTCTGCAGGTAAGCCTCCCTCTCCCCTGCTTCCTCTACATTGCAGGGTCCCTCAATTTATCATCTTGCTCCATGTACAACGTATCAATTTCTGTTGGAATTTAGGCCTTGTTTGATTGGGTGTCCAGTGCCCCACCAATTATCACACTAAAGGGAACATGGTGATCCTATGAGTTTTCCGTCCCTTCCTCCATCTATATATTGTGGACTTAAAAAGGACAAGGTGCAGCCATCTTATGGAGGAGCCATTGTGTCCGTGTAAACAAAAAATGGTGCATGACCTGCAAGAAAGTGGAGCTCCTTTCACTGTGATGATTGGTTGGAGACTTTGACTTCAGACCCCCATGATCAGTATTGATGGCCTACAACAGGGATCAGCAACCTTCGGCACTACAGTTGTTCGGCAACTACTGTACAACTCCCAGAATCCTGGGATAGCCGATGAAGTGCAAATAAAGTTGCAGTTTCAAAGCTGCTGGAGTGCTGAAGGTTGCTGCTCCCTAGACTACAATATTAATATATGGCAGTGCACAGTTCTGTTTAGTGCAATGTTTATGGGTGTTAGGCTGGGGTCTACATGGTGATCTTTGGCATGACAGTTGCTGCGTGACCAAAAATTGCAGTGTAGCAGTGCAGCCATAGAAATGAATGGAGTTGCAGCATGATTCCAAGTTTGCCACGACCCCAAAATTGCAAAAATCCAACCCTGCTTGTTATTTTATTTTTATATTTGTTACATGACCTGATGTTGACTAGCCACAGCACTGAGGGTTGCACAGGAGGAGGGGGTTGAAGGGATATAGCTGGGAAAGAAAGGGGGGCAGTCATTTCTAGTTACACCCCTTCAGCCTAACACTACATAGCAGGGGGCGTGAGGGAAATATGACAACTGCCGAAGCTTTTCTCCCCTTCAGTGCCAGACCTGGAGAGAAATCCAGGATTCCCAGGACTGAGACTTTTTTTTGCCTCATCCTGGGATTACCAGCAATTCTAGACAATCGTGATCTTTTTCATGTATTTGATTATATCAGTTTTGATTTTCAGCTTTTTAGATTTAGATGAATTTTATATACGGGTATTTCATATTCATTACCAATCTTTTACTTATTTTAATTGAGTCCTACTCAAGTCGAGCATACAGATCTCCTGGACACTTTCATGCTATTTCATGCAGAATTTTATTTTTGTACCATTAAATCCCTGAAAATAAAACATAGTACAATTGCTGAAACACACAACACACCCCTTTTTTGGCAAATGCTGCAATAACAGACCCCTGGGCGATATTATTTATACTCTCAGCTGATCTTATTTATTGTCAATAAGGGACATATATTTTATCTGCTGCCAACTGGACAACTGCCATTTCTTGCAAGGGAATTTCAGCTCACACCCTGGACATTTAGATTTAGCTGGGTGTAATGGCCAAATTTGGCTCTGGTGTGTGAAATGGGACCTTTGCGCAAAGAACAAGAACCTACACTTGGCTATAGGTGAGGATGGGGGTTGTTCTCATTATACATCACTCCAAATCATTGAATAATTTCTTAGGAATGATTTTGATCAAGTTCTCTCCTCTTTCCAGGGAAAGTCTTGCAGATTAATGTCCACTAGCATCTTCTTTGTCCTTAAAGGGGTATTCTGGTTATAGTATGACTATTAGATACGTGGGGGTCCTATTGCTGGGATCCCTTCTGATCAGGAGAATGGGGGCCTCCGTACCCCATGGAGCCCGTTTGTCCGATTCAAATCAATGTCCCATTGTCACATTGCTTTGAATCTGAAAAAGGGGCCGGTTGGGCCCCAAAATGCTTTTGACATATTTCAATAAAGTACTTTTAACACAGATCTCCCCCTGAACTCTTCTTCTACCTGTTTTTCAACATTAGCCCTTCCTATGTTTGACCCACTGCTGGTGACAGAAGACCAGTGGCATGCCTGGGAGGGGGGGGGGGGGGATTGTGGGGGGTGCGGTCTGCCATCAATACAGATGGAAGCGCTCATTGCTGGAGCGCTGATGCCCACATACTGCGGTGGGGCACGGGAGCACCCTAGGCACGCTACTGCCGAAGACTCTAGTGTGCTGCAGCCCATGGTGGACTTTAACAGGCTCTTTTAAGTGTTGTGCCTCCTGCAGATGAGCATTCAATTGGCAGAACATGCCGTGTTTCCAGCAGTCCTACCCGCATGCGCTTCTTCTGTTTTGTCACTGCAATGTCGATTGTGCTGTGTAGCTCAAGGTGCTGAATTTCGACAACAGTTCTTTACAGACTAGCTAATCGTGGGGGGGGGGGGGGCAGGATGTCAGACCCCTGATGATCAGCTAGTGATGGCCTTTCCCTGAGGACAACCCTGAACAAACCCTTTCATGTACATGAGTATTTCACAAAGTATGCGCTTAAAGTGGAACAAATCCTTACTGTGCTAGGGCCTCACTCTGCTGAACATTTACCCATAACTCTCCTTTTCATTATGTCTTAGCCTACTGTAGTTTACAAAAGTTTACAAACTATAAACTATTCCACTACAAGCAAACGCTGCGTAGTCTGATGCTGCAGTCATGCTCTCTTCCATCTGTTCCTTACTTCATTGTAATGTAGCAATTGTTAGAAAGAAATTGGGAACAGTTGGAAGGGAGTATGACTGCAGGCTCAGACTACGCAGGGTTTGTTTGTAGTCTGTTGCCAAGGAAACACATATGTCTGCACAGTAGCTGTAGACATGGAATAGTAGAAGATTTTTAATGAATATTGTTTCCTTAATTGTTTCGTTTTTCATTCTAGATTCATAGGACCAATAAAAAACTTGGTTGCACTTCAAGCCTTTTCATTTTTCCACCCATGCATCACTTAAAGGCAATGCAATAAATGTAATAACCTCTATTTTTCTAACATTTCGTCTGTTCATGTTTTGTGCCAAGGATAATTGGCATGAAGGGTGACTGACTACACAAGATAGGACCGTGGTCATTTTAGTCCTGCTGTCAGCAGCATCACTTTTTTTCTACCTGACTCTTCATCTTGGTGATACATAACTTGCCAAGTTGTAACGACTTCATGAGCAAATTGCCAATATTTAAACAGTTGTCAGATATTATTGGAATAGATTGGCACAAAAGGATTTAAAGCTCCTTTGACTGAGGTACAATAGTATCAAACCTGAATGCTTTGTGAATGGCTCTGTGCAAACTATAAGATCTTAGTGAAGGAGAATGATTATTGGGTGGTTTCAGCATGCTGAGACACTATGAGTAATGTTAATAATTTATATTTTTTATTTTAATTGCAATCAGTAGGACTGCAACATGACACAATATGTAACAAGTAATTTCAGATGGTAAATTATACATCATGTAATGATCTTTAATATACTATCACATTTTAATAAGATCTAGACTACATTTTTTCGCATTACTGAAGTGATACAAATGTGCTGCAGCTTGAATGCAGCAGTGGCGCACACTGGTTTATTGTTATTGATTTTTATTGTACAGTAATGCATGATTATACAGCCCTGCTGTACGGAATTCATCCCACTACAACTAAGACAATTGTCTATTGTTCTCTATCGATTTGGCACAATGGTTGTCAGTAACTAGCACTAAACTAGTGCAATGTAAGGATAGTTTTAAACTAGCGTTAAAGCAATCCGACAGGCTGTTCTCCGGATCTGGGATAGCCGGATAGTGCTGCTTGCCCCATTGACTATAATGGAATTTGGCAGGAATCCGGCCACTCCCTGGCATTTATGACGGGATTTGTCCGGACAAATATCGCAGCGCGCAACAGTGTTTGCCCTGCCGAATTCCGGCATAAATGCCGGGAATAGGCGGATACCCACCAGTAATTATTATCCTCAAGACACAGATACGGTCTTACAAAGTAGTTTCCCAACAATGGTCTGGCTGGACTGAAGCAAGGCTTCCTAAATCCCAATGTCCTCTAGATATGGCAATCTGATTGTCTTGATGCAATTCTTCAAATAACAATTTTACTACTAAGGAGTTCCCAGCAGAGTTGTGCATAAATATCTTACATTTTCTTCATCTAGGCCTAGTAGAAGCTGTGAGGCCCATAACCCTTGTCTTCTCCTCATAGGCCCTGCACTATTCTGAGCTGCACACAAACATGTCTGACCTCAATCCATTTCTGCCCCTTCTAGAAGCATCTAACTAGAAAAGATGGGGACTTGCTCCAGCCAGAGCAGTACATGCAGAATCTTATTTACAAACATATTACAGCAAGAAAATATAGATAATAAGACATTTAAAACAGTATAGAATATTAACCATTTATCTGCTAGTAGCATCCTAGTGGGACACTACATACCCATCCTCTATCAATTGCATTAGAACTGTGTTGTTCTTGTACAGAGAAGGCACATCATCTATAATATCTAGGTTACGGGTGAACTCATAAGTGATAAACCCCAGTGACAAATCATTGGTTTCAAAGTCAGCAGCACTAAATCTACTAGTCTTCTAGTAGAGCTTTGTGACCAATTTTTTTTCAAAGCCTAGGCCAGCCAAATGACTCTCCGGTTGGTCCATTGCTGAATGTGGCCAGAAATCAATAATTTAGAATGTGGAAATATAATCATTTAGAATGTGGAAATGCATGTAGGTTGTTATTTTTGTTCACATCAAGTTCACATATAACATGATTGCCTGATTTCAATGCAGGAATATTTTTTCAGGGAGGAACAAAGGGTGGTGCTACTGGTGGGTCTGAATTAGAGATGAGCGAATTTATAAAAAATTTGATTCTCGAGTTTTTCTGGAAACATTTGGTTAGATCTAAATAAATTTGCAGTGAATTACTTTAATAACGGCTATTTCCTTGCTGCAGAGAGCCTTTATAGTGACGTAGAACACTCCGCCTTGCTTTAACATGCATAGGGAGTCTGCTTTGGTAGTGAAATAATACAGTCAGTATGACACGCATATGACAGGTGTCGCTCTTAGAATCACACTGCACACTTCACTTATTTGGGCAGTCATGGGGCCAAAACGGACCAAATAACTCACGTATGAACTCAGCCTTACAGGTCAATGTTAGCGCCAAGAAAAAGGGCACTCCTTTTACACTGTCATCAGCTGATTCCACATAGATGTCTACAGAACCTGTTCTATTAAACGCTTATACAAGTAGAGCCCCCCGACAGAGTGGAGAGGGTGTCAGCAGTAAGTTTGTGTTGACGTCACTGATTATTTTGCCCTTCCTCTGATCTGTCAGAGCAAAAACCCACAAAAAATGAATCCTGTCTGTGGAGCATCCACCTTCACTTGGTCAGCATTTGGTCAGTAATCAATTGGTATTGCTAATGCCCCCCCAAAAAACAGGAGTGGATCCAAAACAGAGATGTGAACGGAATATTTGCATGTCTTCTGTGTTTTGTACCCACTCCTGCTTTTGGCTAGCAAATCATAAGCCAATTCTGATGGGACCAAACAGGCCTTACAGCTGCTACACAGACAGGATCCGTTGTGCGTCTCATTTTTCCTTCCTTCTGATAGATCAGAAGACTGGTTAAATAAATGATGATGTCAGCCAAGCTAAAAAGGCTAAATAGTGGCCAGCTGGAAGCAGCATGAGGAAACCACAGAGTGGCCCAATGACAGAGTCTGAAGGTGGTGGCAGCATCAGGAGGCCACAGAGTGGCACAATGGCAGAGTGTGGAGGTGATGGCAGCATGAGGAGACCACAGAGTGGCCCAATGACAGAGTGTGGAGGTGGCAGCATCAGGAGGCCACAGAATGGCACAATGGCAGAGTGTGGGGGTGGCAGAAGCATGAGGAGGCCACAGAGTGGCACAATGAAAGAGTGTAGAGGTGGCAGCAGCATGAGGAGGCCACAAAGTGGCACAATGACAGAGTCTGGAGGTGGCAGCAGCATGAGGAGGCCACAGAGTGGCAAAATTACATAGTCTGGAGGTGGCAGCAGCATGAGGAGGCCACAAAATGGCACAATGAAAGAGTGTAGAGGTGGCGGCAGCATAAGGAGGCCACAAAGTGGCACAATGACAGAGTGTGGAGGTGGCAGCAGCATGAGGAGGCCACAGAGTGGCAAAATGACAGAGTGTGGAGGTGGAGCAACATCATCAGACCAAAGTGGCCCAATGACAGAGTGTGGAGGTAGCAGCAGAATGAGGAGGCCACAAAGTGGCACAATGACAAAGTCTGGAGGTAGAAGCAGCATGAGGAGGCCACAGAGTGGCACAATGACATAGTCTGGAGGTGGCAGCAGCATGAGGAGGCCACAGAGTGGCACAATGACAGAGTGTGGAGGTGGCGGCAGCATTAGGAGACCACAGGCCAGACCTACGAGAGGATGGACAATGGTGCAGATAGGCAGCAGCCAACTGACTACATAGGATGTCTCAATAGTAGTTTAGTTTGTCCTCTCTCTCAGCGGGTGTAAAAAAAAGGCCCCCATTTTGGACCGTTAGCAAGGGTCCAACAAGGTGGAGAGACAGAAGTCATACCTCTGCCGAATGGTAAGTGAGCATGCAAGTGAGCATGCAGCGTGACATTTGTGCAAGTTACTCGGAGGGACTCGCTGCCTCCACCTCCACTGCAAACTGCCACTGTGTGACTGGGTCATCTGCCTCGTCTTCTTCATCTCCCTCTTGCTCTTCCGGCTGCTCCTGCTCCTCCTCTCCTGTCACCTGTGTAGAAAAACCACCCATTTTGCTAGACATTGCTTGTGCTCCAATATCCTCCAACTCCTCCTCCAGTTCAGCCCCCACAGGGCTCATGTGGCAGTGAGATCTAGGCGATGGAGGGTGGAATTCCAACAGGTGGAAACGTCGTATATCAGCCTATGTTAGGGCATGCCGTTCTGCCGCTGCAGCTCAAGGAGGGTGTGCTTCATGGTGTACGAGTGGCTGAAATGCATGCAAATTTTCCTGGCCATTTTTATGATGTCTTGCAGATGGGTGGAAGATTTCAGGGACCGCTTGACAACCAAATTAAACACGTGTGCCATGCAGGGTGCATGGCTCAGCAATTCTTGACACAGAGCCGACACAATATTCTTCCCATTGTTGGTAACCATGGTTCCGATTTTCAGTTGTCGTGGAGAAAGCCAGGTTTCGATTTCTTGCTGAAGGACAAGGAGCAATTCCTCCCCTGTGTGACTCAGTTTGGTCAGGCAAACGAGGTGCAGAACAGCGTGACACAGCCGTACCCTGCACATGTGGAATGCTGTAGGGGCACTGCAAATTGTTCCTGCAGTGGAGGCTGAGGAAACGGCGTAGGATGAGGAGGTAGAGGCGGACATTGTAGCTGGACCAATGGCGTGGCAACGTGGAGAAGGAAGCAGCGTCACCTGGCCAAGTTGCTGGTGTGGCTGTGCAGTAACCACTTTCACCCAGTGGGCCGTAAAGGACATGTACTGTCCTTGACCGTAGTTACAGCTCCACATGTTGGCGCTGCCGTGCAGTTTGGCAGACGCTGACAGGCTCAAGGACTGGCCCACCTTTTGTTCTACATGTGTTTGCAGGGCTGGTACTGGCTTTTTGGCAATGAAATGACGGCTTGGGACTCTCCACCTTAGCTTGGCACAAGTCATTAGTTCTCTGAAAGATGTCCACCACCTGGAAAGGAAGGGACTGCAGCACCAGCAACTTGGACAGGAGCATATTAAGCTTTGGCGCCCTTGGGTGCGTGAACACATACTGTTGTCTCTTGGCAATCGCCTTGGTGATCGATTGCTGACAGAATAAGTGATGAGGAGTAGGAGGAAGAGGAGCAGGAGCATCGGGACCAGCAGATAATGGAAATTACAGACAGCTCCCTTTGGCTGAGGTGGTGGAGCCCCTAACTGCCTGAAACTGGGTGCGTGCCACGAGGTGATGCAGCTAGTCCACCACATCGGAGCCACATTTCTCCCAGGCCACTTTATGGCGACGCTGCATATGTTGACGCAGGGCCATAGTGCTAACATTGGCACTCTGGCCACGCTTCACCTTTTGCCCACAGATTCTACATAGATATGGCCATGTTCACCGTCTTCTGTGGCTTAAGAAAAAACTGCCACACCGCCGAGTAGGTGATTTTACCCCCAACACTACGCACTGAGTGACTGCTACCACCGCTGCCTCCGTGAACCCGTGCACCGCTACTTCCTGGGCAGGTAGGCTCCCACGAAGCGGGTGGTCTATCCTGGGCAAGTTTGGCTCCCGACCTTCCACTGCTGCCAGCCTGCTGACTCCCGGCCACGCTAGCGATTTGCTGGCTCCGACGCTGGCTCACGGGCAAGCTGCCACTCTCTTCTCCTGATGATGATGAAGCTTCTTCATCACCCGACTACCAAGTGTGATCAGCTACATCATCATCATCGAGTGCTGTCTGCATGTCACTAATGTCCTCCTCAACTGTCTCTGGGTCATTAGCCTGACCGCTCTCAATACCAGCTCCCATGTCACTCTCCTCATCACTATTTGCCTGCCTAGCGGAGGAAGCGGCGGATGTCTCCTCCACATGTCTCCTCTAGTAGCTCTTCCTCACTGAAAAGTGGAGCAGAGCCTACAGCATATAATACTTTTCGTGGTGAGGGAACAGAAAAGGACAGAGGCAGGTTGGGGACAGGTGAGGGCACAGGGCCTGCTCCCAGGCCATGCTAACTAAGGGTTGTGTCTGACAAACCCACTGACTCTTGGCTTGGGGTGTCTTATGTCACTTGCGACGAAGTTTAAGATCAGGTCAACCACTCGAGAACCGCTTTGTTGGTGGTCATGACATGACCACTAGCTGAGACTGGGAGCTCAGGCCTCTGGAAGTGATCATAGAAATAACTGCACCGCTAAGCGGCAAATATATTTTTTCTTTTTCAGCTAAAACACGTCACAAAAGGCTTAACAAGAAATAACTGCACCGCAGAACGGCAAATGTATTTTTTCTATTTGTGCTAATACACGTCATAAAAGGCTTTAAAAGAAATAACTTCACCGCACGGCATGAAAAGTTATATTTTCTTTTTGTGCTAATACACTTCACAAAAGGCTTAACAAGAAATAATTGCACCGCAGAGCGGCAAATATCTTTTTTCTTTTTCCGCTAAAACACCATACAAACTACAGATTGGTGTGGTATTAAAAAGCAGGAAGTGCTTAACCCCATATGCAGTGGTGCATCTATACAGGGGGGCAGATCCTGCACTTGTGGCCCACTGCATATGGCAATCCCCAGCAAAAATGCATACAATGGAGGATGCCGGCAGCGTACCACAATAGAAATCCTACACAGGATAGCAAATGTGTGGATGTGATGAACAGTAAAAATAATATAACAAAAAAAAAGACAGGTCTTACTAACCCTCATACTGGTGTAAAATTGAGAGATTAGCCAACATATCCTGCTTGGAGGACATGTCTGAGCCCGAGCACCGCGCCAAGGTTTCTCAAGTAGCTCGGGACCTAACGCTAAACCTACCTGGGCCGTATGGGCAATACCAGGAGCCAGTGGGTGAATTACAGGAGGGCAAGGTCCGACTTACAGCAATCTCCCAGTAACCTCCAGCATGAGACCATGCATACAATGGGAGGAGGCAGAGAGCTCTCAGCTCTGGCTGATATAGCCCGGGCCTCACATGTGCACCAGAATGCTGCCTGTGGATCGAAATAAAAGCACATTCAGACTAGGAGTTTCTACACCTTGTCATGGTGCTCGGGCTCAGACATGTCCTCCAAGCAGGATATGTTGGCTAATCTCTCAATTTTACACCAGTATGAGGGTTAGTAAGTATTTTTATGCTAAAACACCCAACAAAAGCCTTTGCTACAGATTACTGCACAGCAGAGTGGCAAATGTATTTTTCTTTTTACGCTAATACACGTCACAGAAGGCTGTAAAAGAAATAACTGCACCGCAGAGCTGCAAATATATGTTTTCTTTTTCTGCTAAAACACCCCACAAAAGCCTTTACTACAGATTACTGCACTGCAGAGCGGCAAATATATGTTTTCTTTTTCTGCTAAAACACCCCACAAAAGCCTTTACTACAGATTACTGCACTGCAGAGCGGCAAATGTATTTTTTCTTTTTCCGCTAAAACACCCCACAAAAGCCTTTACTACAGATAAGTGAACCGCACAAGGACAAATAAGATGTAGAAATATTGCCTTCTAATAAACCCTGTTAATGCCTGTATCAAACAGCACTTGCACCCTAATAAGAACTGTTTGTGGAATTACAGAGCTGTATAATGGCAATTTGGGTGCCCAGTCAGTGTAGCAAGGTCTAATAGGAATGTTCTTATTACCCAGGCTGTCACCTCCCCGACTGAACCCTGTACAACAGAAATGCAGTGAAATGATTCCTCCTTATCCTTTCCTTACACCTTGAATAATCTTTCCCTGCACTTGTAAATCTTTATTTATTTTTTAGCACAATGAAGTTTTTTCTATCACTGTTCCTAGCGCCTGCAGACACGTCTCTCCCTGCACTAAGTGAGCTGGTGAATGGCAGAATCTAAGATGGCTGCCGTATTTATAGGGCTGTGGCATCACAGGGCTGGCTGGCTGCTGATTGGCTGCAGATTGGCTGCATGCATGTCAGTATGGGTGATCCTGCCTTCCCAGAGTTCCTTTCTCCATGTCCTCATATGTGCAGCTGCCATTTTAGGAAAAAATGTTATTCATTACCACGAAGAGCGAGGAAATTTGCAGTCGGTGTGAATCAAATTTTTCCTGAAATTTGGAACAAATTCCACTTCGTCAGCTTCGATTCGCTCATCTCTAGTCTGAATCTTCAAGAAAAGACACATTAGAACTCAAGTACTGTGGGCAGCGCAGTGGAGTTTTTGAAGTTCCAAATGATTTCTATTTTCATACAGGTCTTTGATATGCACAAAAGTTCTCCGCAAACCTCTATCGTTCTCACTTCTATGTCATTGATTTAAGAAATGATTTTGCCAGTTGTACAGCATTTATATACAGTGGTTTAGATGAGGCATCTTACAGTATAACGTTAAAGTTGCAGGAGGTCGCTAGTTCAGCACACAATGTTTCTGCTGTGCTGTATTACTAAATATTTTTCTTTCAGAAATTAGAGATATTTTTCTAGCACTAGAAATAACTTAACTTGGAAGTTGGAACATCTGCCAGATTCATCGTCTTTTGTCCGTGAGACCACACCTAAGACTTTATTCCATTTCTGAAAATGTAATGCATACGTTACACATACTGTACTTAGTCATGATTAAAGGGAAGGCATCATCAGAAAATGACCTATTGTTTTATTCAAGTTTTCATTTTTAACATACGGTAAATTTTTTGCATTTTTAGTTTATATATTTTTTTCATTTCCATGACACTGCATTAAAAAAATAATCCTAAAATCATGTAGTGTTCATTGTAGCCATTAAGCCTAAAATATGTCAAAACATTTCGTTCTTTGACATAATAGACACAATGGACTGGAGAAAACCTTATTGACTATCAGAGATTTTACTAGACATGATCTGTGCAGAGGTCAGGAGGGAGTAGATAAGCTGTGATATCACCTATTTTGGTTGGTGGATCCTGTGTTAGATTATATCTGTCATTGTAGTCCTGCCAGTGTAGATAATGAGATGTCTACTGAAAAGGTACCTGAACAAAACAGGAAGTCTCAACATATTTTTAGGGCTAGTGACCAGTGTGAAAACTGCATAAGATGTTTTTTTTTTTTTAAATATGTTTAAAATAAAAATGTGATATAAACAATAGATCATCTTCTGGTGACACATTCCCTTTAAACCACTGAAGCAACATAGCTTTTAGGTATTATATAAATGAAAAATGTTGGAGACTACCTGTACATTACACCAACTACTCCTACACATCTGGCCAGGCAGACAGTATCAAAGTAGCAATGGTTTTTATGGCAAAATTCCCGAATGACGAGAAAAGGGGACATGTTGTGGGTGGGGAAGAGGACTGCTGGCAGGCCCATCTAATTTATCATTTCCCACAGGTCACTCTTGTCTATGGGTTGTCGATCATTTTCCACGGCAGTTTTTGACTTAAATCTACCACAGCAACTTTGACCAAAACGGAAATGGAGGACCCTGTAGTGTGTTAGGGATGTATTATATTACATGCAACAGAAGGCTTATGGCCAGGATATCCCCTTAAATTACAGTTCATTAAAATTTAACTTTAATTAGTATTGCTTAAAAAAAAAAGTATATATTCCCCAAAAAGGTTTCCAAAAAAGAAATAGATAAAAATTTGCTGACACAGTCTTTTGGTGGCATAATAACCCCGCTACCCGTGACAAAGCTGCATATAGCGGCAAAACATGTGGGGTAGGGGGTTTGGACGCTGAGGTTTTAACTAGCGAGAGAACATGCGGTGCGAACTGCAGTTCTAGCTATCACCTACGGTGATGGCTAACCTTTGGCACTCCAGCTGTGGTAAAACTACTACTCTTAAGGTGCACACTTGCTTGGCTCTTCTCAGAACTCTATAGAAATGAATGGAGCATGCTGGGAGTCATAGTTTCACTGACCTACAGTAGGATAATAGTGGAGAATACCGTAACGTGTGCGTGGATGTGACGAGTCAATGAATGAAGGATGCACGATTAAAACCAAGCACTATGTACTGAGGCCATGCTGACCGGCTCTCCCCCAAATAGTGAGTGAGTCTGAGGCAGGAACATAAGAGACGCTGCACCTGCGGCTACCTAAGCACATTAGCCATACGGCAGTTGCTAAAAATTAGCCACAGAATACTAACTTATAGTAGAATAAATAAATAAGTGAAGCTACTATAGTAGCTATAATAAAATCTAGCCTGACAAATACCGCCATACATTCTGCTGCCCCATAATAGCCAAGGGGGCAAACACCTTGTACTGTAACACAGATAAACAGATAAATACAAGACATTGTATGTAAAACTTAGCGCACTGTTGTACAAATAACAGCAGCTACTTGTTAGCAAACTCCTCTGAAACATCTAAGAAATATCAAGGTTATTGCTGCAATCTTGAAGTGCACGTGCACATCCTACACACTGCGAAATACAGGAGGATAATGTACTCCGCAAATTCTATATAAGAATATCAATACACCAAAAAACTCCTACTGTGCCAGAAAATTGTAAACCTTTTTGGGGAATATATACTTTTTTAAACAATACTAATAAAATTTACATTTTAATGTACTGTGATTTAAGTGAATATCCTGGCCATTTGTTGTACGCTCCACATAACTTTGGCGCATCCACCGGCAGTGCAGAGGGACAAAGACCAGCAACTAAATCGCTGGTTTTGATAAAACTTCTTTTGAGACCCCTAAACCATCTTTAACAATGCTCCTGATCCCCTCATCCAATTTTCATAACCTGAGTACATTTTCTGCTTTTTTTTTTTGTTGACATGCTTCTCACCATCCATTTTTCGGGGGGTACTATCTCTTTTTGGGGAGAGAGCGCCTTAATCGGCGTGAGAAGACTTATACGCCAGGCAATTCTGGGAAGAAAGGGGTGCAAATGAGCTCCTAACAAGCTCTGCCTCTAATGCCACCAGATGTAATGCAGCTATCACCATTCATTAAATCTGTCCAAGGATCCCATACCAGGGATCAACAACCTTCAGCACTCCAGCTGTTGTGAAACTACAACACCCAATATGCTCCTTTCACTTCTGTGGGAGTTCAGAGAACAGCAAGTAAGTGTGCATAATGGGAGATGCAGTATGCTCTTACACAGTTAATATTTACATTAATGTAGATGGGAATTTATGTAGTTTATTCTTTAAACCATTTCCTATAGATATTTCTATGGTTAGTTATATGCTGCCATCCAGTGGCCTTTTTTTGGTAATGCACTTGTTTTTCCATATTCCCTTCCTTGATATCTATGACACATTTCCTTTGTTGCAATGCTCCACCCTTCTTTTGGAGTACAGCACTTCATGTATCATGGATGCAGCTAACAGGCCACATGTAACAGGAACACATGTATTCTGACCGCATAATACTGAGATCCATTCATTCTGCTGTATCCTGTTGTCTAATGTACAGAATGTAGCAATTTTGTGGATGAACAAGGCATTCATGAGTTTAGCTATCTGATGAGGATTGTCCGCAGTGATTATTAGTGATGGACGAACATTGGGCAGGACGTTTCACGAACGCGAACTCGCGATCAAATGTTTGTAAACTGCGCGTTCGCGGTGGGCCCCATTCACTTTAATTGCAGGCGCACCTGAAAAACCTTCAGGTCATATTTTCACCCAGCAAATACTTACTAGAAGTGCACAAATAGTCCAACAACATGGACAGTGATATACCAGAGGGGGATCAATGGCAAAGATTCCCACAAAAAAGATGTATTTTTATCAGGGGCCATTTTTATGCATTTTAAAGGGAAACTCTCAAAAATGTGCCCTGCTGGAGCCTAGAAATTTTTTATTTTAGGCCATGGGAGTACAGGCCCCAAAAATTAGGCATTCACCAGAACAAGTGATTGTGTGGCTGGCGGTATATTAGACGGTCACTGGATAACTATTTTACTGTAGGCTAGTGTTTAGCGAGCATGCTCGGCCGAACTGCTGTTCAGCTCGAGCATCGCTATGCTCGACACATCCTAGTGCTCGGCTGAATACTGCTGGTGGTTGAGTAAAATTTAATACAATGAAAGTCAATGGGAGACCCGAGCATCAAACCAGGCACTCCCTGCTCTGAAGAAGAGAGGGTGTCTGGTTCACAAAAAAAGGTTAGAAATGGATGGAAACCCCATCAAAATGGTTTGGAAACAGCATTAAGAGGATGGCTGGATGCTTCCTGGACTCCTATTATCTATGACATACTGTACAATAAACAACCACACAAAGGCTATATGCCAAAAGCCAGGTATATGCAAGCCATCAATCTATCCATGAGACAGATAACAGGCTGAGTCAGCATACCTTACAATGGCAGCCTTGTGCACTATGAGACATTCCAAACCAGCTCTCATCTGACTGAGAACCAGTAAGCCTCAAAGTTACTTCACATCTGTTGGATGGCTTGGGTGGACATGCGCACCTAGATCAATATCATTAGGGAGACAAAAAGTTTTCTGATTATCCTAACATAATATTCAATAACCTTTATATACAGTTTTGTCATGTAAAAACTAATTTGCATAAACATAGGCATATGGGAAAGACATGCAAATGAGCAGAATCTGCATTGTTTTTCAGCTGAAAAACCATTTGCATGGAAACTTCGTGATCTACACTACTCATGAACAACGCCATCTATTGGTTTCATAGTCTTCTGACAAGAGTAATAGTATTGTCATAAGACTATGAAACCAAAAGATGGAGCTGGTTATAAGTCATGAACAGCGCCAAAGTTACATATTTATCCTGTGACTGCCTAATGCATATCCAGCCACAGAATCCATGTACTTTGCTGTCAGGTGAATGCCTATTGGCTAATTTTTGGGGCCTGTATTGGCCAACAGTAAAAATTTTATCTCTAGCCCCATAATCACACCCTTGTCTCACTTCTCTGCCTCTCATTATGGTGGCGTATGAACCGCATTCACCATAAGGACCTTCCAATGTTCCAGGGTCATGTGACTGTGCCCCCTACCCTGTATTGTGCCCCTCACCCCGTACTGTGCTCCCTTATACCCTGCATTGTGCCCTCTTACCACACCCTGTGCATTGACCCTAGTCATTCCCTGTACTGTGCCCTCTTACACCCTTTTATCCGGTCACTATATGGCGGAGTTATCTGGTCACTGTGCAGAGGTGTTATCTGGTCAATGTATGGCGGTGGTATCCAATAACTGGATGGCCATAACTGTATTCCTTTCCCTGCCAACGCCATACTTTTTTAGACATGGCATGAGCGGGAAAAATATGCAGATTGCGGTGCTAAGGACCTTTGCGCCATAATCTGTGTCAGGAATACGCCCAATATAGACATATTTCTATATAATAAATGACCACCTAATGGTATTATTACTCGGGGGTAGGGCTAATATCTTTATATTATATAGATTCTAGTGTATTATACTGTGCCCTGTATTTCCCAGTAGAAAATTATCCTTGGGAAGCACAGTCCTCATCCCTGACCACCGGGACCAGGTAACGCTCTGCCAGTACATGGCGGCCTCCCCTCTCCGCCACGCTGCTCCACTGTGTACTGGTGCTTATTCTGACACTAGGGCTGGGTTCACATCCTGTTTTTGCCATCCATTTAATGCATACTAAAAATGTATGCGTTAACAGATGCCTCAGACTGATGCCGCAAAATGGTGGACATTCACCATACAGTTCCATGGTAGAAAAAAAAAACATTTACGTTAACGTATGCATTTTAATGGGCTGTGCAGGATACAAAAACGTGGAGTGCTGCACATTTGTATACAGCCAATAACATCTTTCTAGGCTCCAGCAGGGCATATTTTTGAGAGTTTCCCTTTAAGACTCATAAAAATGGCTCCTGATTAAAATACATATTTTTGGTGGGAATTTTTGCCAATGATCCCCCTCTGGTAGATCACTGTCCATGTTGTGGGACTATTTGTGTACTTCTAGTAAGTGTTTGCTGGCTGCAAATATGACCTGAAGGTTTTTCAGGTTCGCCTGCCATTACAGTGAATGGGGCCCGTCGCAAAAGCGCGGTTTGCGAACATTTGATCGCGAACGCGCGTTCGCGAATCGTCCTGGCCAATGTTCGTCCATCACTAACAGGGACACATGTATTCTTCATGGTACGCTAAAGAAAGTATTATCTGGGGGGCGGAGCTAGCTGCAGAGCCGACCAGAAGTAGCATGTAGGAGCTCTGCAGAAAGAATTGATATAAACCGATATAACTCGGCAAATTAAGGCTTAGCTACGCCTGAAACAACAGATCCTTACTCAGATCATCGCCCGGATCAAGGAGATATAATCTTTTCCTATATCTGAGGCGGCGGGGAGTTGCGGCCTACAAGAACTTCGTGAGCACCGGACTTTATTGGTGCGCTCACCCGGGCCACAGAAGCCGTGCCCCGCGGCTTTTTCACCACCTGCCGCTGGATTTAATAGAGGCCCTCAGCGGACGTGAGGTCTGCCTTAGGTGTGAGGCCACAGTATCTGGGACCCGCCGGATAGGCGGTGAATCTGCAGCGTCGCTTGAAGCCGATCAGACAGAGCTTTGAACCGGAGAAAGTAGATCCGGCCGTTTTGAAATTAGAAAACCACCGAAGACCACCCAGGACATCCCTGCCCGAGCGATCATAGATGTGGTGAGTGCCCTGAGCTGTCCTTACCAAGTGGCAGTAAAATATAGAACCTTGGCAGCTATACTCCCTGCCACATGAGATCGGCATTGTTACTTTGCAGGACCTGGCAGCCGAATCACTAAACGGATCAATCCGCCGGCTCTGAGAGGAGCGAAATTTGAACTGTCTGTTGTGCTAGCATTAAGTACAGAGCTCGGCTACAGCCAGAAAAGCTGCTAAAGCTACCAACTGGAGACACACTCCTGTTGTTAATGTTACAAGCTGCATTGCAAGGAAGATTACATCATTGAACTTTAAATATAAGGATATCTTCTAGGTGAAATCGGCAGATTTAAAGAGACGGTATCCTAAAATTACAACAGTAATCCCCCACATTCATAAAATGTTTTAAAAATCTGAACCTGGCAGGAGAAGGGGCGGAGCTTACGCCGGATGAAGATGGTCGCATAGCTCCGTGATATGTGAAGAGACTCGTCCCTAACGCCAGCTATAATTAGCCTACATTAGCGGAGATGGTGAAGATCGGGAACGCTAAGCATGCTGACACCCCAGCTCCCTCCAAAACTCAGATTGCTGGAGGAGAAATGGAGAAATTCTTAAAGAAAGCTGCCGCAACGATGGCTGCCAGGGAGCCTAAGATGGCGCCGACTCCACAGGCCAAAGCTCCGAAGCGCGCTCCTGCACAGTCAGAGGGTGAAAGCGACTCAGATGAAGCACAGGCCGGCTCTGACCTTCCGGTTACAAGAAAATACCTGGACCGTGCTTTGAACAGGATTATGGAGCCGATCCTCTCAGAATTGTCTGCCTGCAGAAACGAGGTGAGACATATTGGCGACCGTGTGGAGAAACTTGAGCAGCACCAAGCAGAGATAATAAATCACCAGACTGCGGTAACGGACTCTTTTCGCTGCTGTGCCCTATACTTAAACGACCTCCACTGCTCGTTAGAAGATCAAGAAAACAGGGGGCGCCGAAATAACCTGAGATTCCGTGGAGTGCCAGAATCAGTCTCAACAGGAGACATTTCAGCGTCCATCATGGATATCTGCGGATCACTCCTGGGC
Organism: Bufo gargarizans; assembly: GCF_014858855.1. Lineage (NCBI taxonomy): Eukaryota > Metazoa > Chordata > Amphibia > Anura > Bufonidae > Bufo > Bufo gargarizans. The sequence goes on from NC_058084.1 coordinate 79,856,879, forward strand.
CCTAACTTCTCCCAAGAAGTAATTATAGAACGGGCGCACAGAGCCCTCAGGCCCAAACCTAAGCCAGCCGAACCTCCTAGGGACATAATATGTAGGTTCCTGAATTTTCAAGTGAAAACCGCCGTTCTGGAAGCCGCACGTGATCACCCTGACTTGATATACAAGGATTCCAAGATTGACATATTCCAGGACTTAGCCCCTTCAACGCTGAAGAAGCGCAGATCCCTTAAACCTCTGACAGATTGGTTGCGCTCCAAAAAGGTTTTATACCGTTGGTCCTACCCGTTTGGCATATCCTTCACATACGCGGGCAAGAGAGTAAACATCTCGTCATATACAGACCTCACTTCTGCCTTTGAGGTCCTAAATGTGCCACCCATGCAGATTGAAAATTGGGAACTCTTCCAGGACCTCGGTGCCCTGCCTGATATACCCAAAGTGGTTCCTTTTGAGGTACTACGTACGCCGAAGTCTTCTCGCTCCAAGAGGAGGGGTCTGCAATTCACCCCGAGAAGTCTCTCACAAGAGCATTAGGAAAACTCTCTTGCCTATAGTATAGTATGGTAATTTTCAGGCAATATTGTCATGCTGAAATTCTCGTATATTACTGTCTAGAGTTTGGGATTCCACTGTTTGCATGAGACTAGATGGTTTTCCGTATACCTGTACGTGTTTCCCCCATCTCTCTGCTCTGCTTCTACCCCCTCTCAGGGCGTTATACGGTCTCTCTTAAACGGTCCATAGACCAAACAACCCCCTCCAGATTATGACATATTACATTATGTCTTTGACATATTACATTATGTCTTTGTTCATGTTTCTTGTTTGTTTAACAAATTGTGTTCTATTTCCCCTACTTACCCCTAACTCAAGGTTCTCGCCTATTATATTGATCTGGATTGTCTCCCATACAAGCTCGGCTGCAATGGTACCAGAGGTAGAAGACCACAAAAGATCCGATACACTTCTTAGACAGGGACCACAACAGCTACAAGGTAAACCCACACACATAACAAATAATGGCTGACCTGTCAGTGGCCTCTTATAATGTCAAAGGTTTTCACTCTCCTTCCAAAAGGAGCCAAATCTTTGCCATTCTAAGAAAAGCTGGAGCTGGAGTGATATTCCTTCAGGAGACGCATTTCCGCTTTAACCACTACCCAGACATGCGATTCTCCCACTTCTCCAACTGGTACCATTGTGGGAGTAGCTCCTCAGCTTCCAGTGGGGTCAGCATAGGGCTACAGAGGAGGATCCCCTTTAAATTTGCTAGCCAAAGCCTAGATCCAGAAGGCAGGTATATCCTACTTAAGGGCACCATAGGGCCGCAGACGTACACTTTTATAAATCTATACGCCCCAAACTCTAACCAAGCCCGTTGGTTTTCTGACATTTTTCCCATTATAGAGTCCTTTAAAGAGGGTATAGTAATTGTTGGGGGTGACTTCAATGTCGCCTTATATCCTCAACTGGATGTCTCCTCCCATAAATCGTCCCATTCCAAGAGGTTTCTAAAAAAGGTCAGAAATACCCTCTGGGATCTCCATTTGATCGATGTATGGCGATCTTTCCACCCGAGTGTCCAGGATTTCACGTTCTATTCCCAAGTACATAAAACTTACCACCGGCTTGATTACCTCTTTATCTCTAAAGAACACATACACCTATGCAGAGAGGCGACCATTGGTGCTATACACATCTCAGACCACTCCCCAATATATATTTCAGTGTTGGCCCCTAGTGAAACGCCCTCGTGCTTCAACTGGCGCTTAAATGAAACCCTCCTGGGGTATCAGGACTCGGTTGATCGGATATCTAAACACATAACAGAATATTTCTCCCTAAATAAAAATCCAGATACAACGGCCAATACTCTTTGGGATGCTCATAAACCTGTAGTGAGGGGACAATTTATTAGCATTGGCACACACCTAAAGAGAAAGAGGGAAAGTGAAATAGAGGACACTCTGAAAAATATTCAGACTTTAGAATCACATCATAAAGCTAAACCCACTGACGCCCATCTCCAAAAATTGTCAGAATGCAGAGCCAAATTCAGATCTCTACTGGCCAATAGAGCAGCCAAATACCACATGAGCTCACAGCACAAATTCTTTGCACATGGGGACAAGGCCACCAAGTTTGTAATGAACAGGATTAAAGGGAGGAGGTCTGCAAACTACGTCCATCAGCTAACATCACAAGATGGGTCCCCCATCTTTTCGGTCAACCAGATTGCGTCTCAATTCCGTTCATTTTACAATGATCTCTACAACCTTCCCTCAACAACTGAACCAGAATCCCATGCCACTGTCATATCTTCCTTCCTGGAAGCGACCAAACTCCCTACCATTGACACAGACCAGAAATTGACTCTTTCAGCTCCCTTCTCCATAACTGAGCTAAGGACAGCAATGAACCAAATGCCGACAGGAAAGAGTCCAGGCCCTGATGGCCTTCCGTTAGCATATTACAAAATGTTCCAAGATCTTCTTCTTCCTCACTTGTTGGAAGTTTGCAATCAGACTCTTGCGGGAATTCCACTCTCGAGAGACATGACGGCAGCCCACATCACTCTCATCCCTAAAGAAGGGAAAGACGCCAGTTTATGTTCCAACTACAGACCCATATCCCTCCTAAACATAGACCTTAAGCTCCTGGCCAAGATGCTAGCTAACAGGTTAGCCATTCTCCTTCCCCAACTTGTCCATAGAGATCAGGTAGGCTTTGTCCGCAACAGGGAAGGGAAGGACAATACCACGAGGGTGATTAATACCCTCTGTCATGCTAAACGCGTGTCCTCCCCTCTGCTTTTACTCAGCACAGATGCTGAGAAAGCATTTGATAGGGTCAATTGGTCATACCTAAAACAAACACTTTCAGGATTTGGCCTACCTGACTCTTTTACCAAAGCAGTCTTCTCGATGTATGAACAAGCAACAGCTGCAGTCCTAGTAAATGGCACTGTATCACCTTCCTTCCCTATTAGAAACGGGACCCGACAGGGCTGTCCCTTATCACCCCTCCTATTCGTCTTGGCTTTGGAGCCTCTTCTAGCAAAAATAAGGTTGGACCAGGAGATAAAGGGTCTATGTTTGGGAGGCAGGGAGCAGAAAATTGCTGCTTTTGCGGACGATGTGCTCATAATGACGATTAATCCAAAAACGGCCCTACCCCGAATTCAATCCCACCTGAATACATATAGCACAATGTCAGATTTTAAAATTAATGCTAATAAGTCATTAGTCCTTTGCTCAGGGGTTTCACAGGCAACAAAATGCCTTCTAATGAAGGACTCCCCATTTAATTGGTCCTCCCCCAACATCACGTATTTAGGGGTCAAAATTAGCCCAGAAATTACGGAACTTTTTTCTCTTAACTATATCCCCTTAAAGAAATCTATCATTGATTCCATCGACAATTTGGCCAGATCTAACCCAATGCTCTCCTGGTTTGGTAGGAAGAATCTAATATCTTCATTAATACTGCCCAGACTCACATATTTACAACAGGTTCTCCCCATTTCTATCCCTAAACACTATTACACTTCGATTATGAAAAAATTCAGCTCCTTCATCTGGAATGGGAAGAGAGCGAGACTCTCCTCGGCACTTCTTATTAAGCCTAGGCATGCTGGGGGAATAGGTTTGCCGAGCCCCGAGCTATATGGGAGGGCTATCCTCCTCTCCCGAGCACTAGCTTGGCTGAGCACTTCCCCAGCTTCCACAGTGGTCCAGATGGAACTGGAAATCTTGAACAGACCGGCTAGAGCACATCTGTTGGGTCGAGAGACGGTTTTTTCTGGCCACATGTCTCATTACCCAATCATCAGAGCCACATTGGAAGCTTGGAAATGGCTATCCTCCACACACTGTTCCATTCCATTCCCTTCACCCACACTGACTGTAGCAGATGTACTGAATACGGCCCCTCCCACTTTAAGGCAAACCACCTCAATAAGGCTGATGTCCTCTTCAATTCCATTAATTTCTCTAGCCCTACCAACTGGAGTATGGATGGACTCAGGAGACATAAATGCCCTGCTTAACCCTCACCCTCGTGACTTTATTTCAATTGCTTATCTTAGAGCCTACTTAAAGCAGCATGTCAACGTAGGGGATCTTCATCGCCCTCTGGTATGGTTAGAGGCTCTAACTGCCTTACAGACATTACCCAAGAAACTTACCTCATGGATATATAGCAAACTGCGACTACCTCCTATGCTTGCTAAGCCATCCTTTGTCACACAATGGGAATTGGATTTAAATATCACACTTCCTTTTGAGTCTTTACCTAAGTTTCTAGACGCTCCCCATGGAGCCTCCCGCTGTGTCAGAATCCAGGAAAATAGCTACAAGATTCTTACAAGATGGTATAACACGCCTGATAAATTATCGAGGTTTGCTGGGGCGGCTTCTGACACGTGCTGGAGGTGCCTTGGGGAGAGGGGAACTTTCCTGCATATCTGGTGGTCATGCCCCCTGGTTCAGATATGGTGGTGTGAAGTCTTCGCTACCTCAAACAGGGTTTGTGGCACATCGTTTAAACCCTCTCCACGAATTGCTCTCCTCTCACTCCCTCAAGAACAGGGGGAAGCAGGACCACCATTTGTGTTTACACAGATGATATTGGCGGCCCGCTTACAACTCCCCAAATATTGGCTTCAGACTACTGTCCCAACCTTGGACCAATGGACTCAAAAAATTGATCAGATCTTCAGGTTTGAGGAACTATCCTCCTGGGAATCTCGTACGCATCTGTCTTTTCTCAAAAAATGGTCTCTGTGGGCTAAATACAGATCCCCCAAACCATAACTAGTCAATTGGAACCTGATTTAGTTGATATACCTTAGTAACCATGATACACAATCGCACGGCAGGTCATAGGCACTACCATGTTTAACTTCACCTCCCAAAAAATGGAATGCAACGCCTCTTACCTGGTCTTATGGCTCTTCTGAGCGTCTGTTTCTCTGATCTCATGAATGTCTCATATATTGGAGATCCCTCCTATGGGGGATAGGATTGACGTATGTCTTTAAAGTGTGTACTGTACATTGTACCGATTTTAATCCATTTCTGATTTGTACCTAACACATTGGCGAGGCCTGCGAGCCTAAACCTTGATACTATGTTCCTCCCTGTTGTATAGTGAAACTTACAATAAAAATATAAAAAAAAAAAAAAAAAAAAAAAAAAAAGAAAGTATTATCTTTTGACCGCATAATACTGAGATCCATTCATTTTGCTGTATCCTGTTGTCTGATGTAAAGCAACTTTGTGGATGAACACGGTATTGGTGAGTTCAGCTATCTGATGAGGATTGTCCGCAGTGATTATATCTGCTTTTTCAGGCCAGGGATAGAGGTCTTACATGGGATAGATCGCTATCACAACAATCAGAGTCAGAATATGTAGTTTCACAACACCCGGAGTGCCGGAGGTTGCTGATCCCTGGCCTATGCCATAGCATGTAACCATTGTTCCTCAGCTTTGCTCTCTGTTAGCTCTATTTTGTGAAGAAGAATCCAAACATTTGGGAGATTAATTAATAAATTAGAGTTAGGAAGCTATTTTTGCAACAGAATAGCATAGTACCCAATCCTCTTCTCTTTATTTGTGCCATCGTTTCTAACTAGGTTTCCTAGCCCTTTAAAAATGTATTCACACTTTTTGTATAGAAATCATTATCTCCTCTCCAATGTTTATGTCGAGTATAGAATATTCCCTGTATGGAACTGTCATAGAGGGTTAGTGAAGGGCAATTATAAAAGTTCTCTATACGCTCAGAAAGAAATTGAAAGTTTTCTGCTGCAGAAACTTTTTAATGAGGTCGTATAAAAGCAGAAACAAGAAAAAAACTAATGAAAACATATTCGATACATTCCTTTAGAAAATGCTGGAAAAAAAACAACAAACCTCTCTCAATTGACTATATAATGTTACTTTTCCATTCCTCTACTTTTTAAAATACTTGCAAATGTGTCCAAATTTCAACATATAATTTCATCCAAATCTATGACTAATTACAATCTGTTGGAAGCAGAAATGATTGGTTTAAAGAGTTGTAAGCCCTCTGGCTACACTGTCAAAATAGAATAGATAGTCCTCATGGACAGAAATCCAGGAGCAGATTGCCAGATTATCATAATGCTCTGAAATCTGGAGACAATGTATTTGGCTAATTCACCATTTTATTTCTAAAGTGACAAACTCATTAAAATCACTGTAAACACAAAAAAGTCCTTCCTCTAACAAAATACTATGCTCTTAGCACCAAGCAAAATCATCAGGCTTAAAGGGGGTTGTTTCATCTGAGATATCGCTAAGATATGCCACCAATGTCAGAGAGGTACGGTGCCACCTCTGGACCCTCACCTATCTGCAGAATGGGCCCCCGAAAATAAAGGATAGTGCACAGTGCATCCGCAGTGTGTTCTCCATTAATTTCTATAGGATTTACAAAAATACTGTAACCAAGCGAGCACAGAAGTGAATGGAGAGTACACCAGGCAGATGTGGCCACTGCTTCATTTCCTTCTAAGGGACTGCTGGTGACAGCCGGTCAAGTGCTTAAGTTATTTTTTTAGCAGTCCCATAGAAATGAATGGAGGACTGTGCAGCTGCCCTATGTTCACTTTGATAGTCCTATTCTAGAGACAGGTGCAGGTCCCACAAGTGGGAACTGCACCTATCTGATATTGGTGGCATATCCTAGCAATATGCCACCAATGTCTCAGATGAGGCAAACCCTCTAATGTTTCCAGTCATCTTTATTTCACATTGTCAGCTTTAAGGAAGAGACACTGAATCAAGCAGTTCTTTCTGCCTCTACCACAGCAGCAAGTCCTAGCACACTATTACTGATTAATCAGCTATTTATTTACATAAATGATCCTGTAGAACAGCCGCTTTTCTGTATGTGTGCAGCTGGAAAAAGACCCTCAGGTTCCGTGTCACTCCACATACTATACTATCATAGATGTTCTCTGGACTGACACCCACTTGTGATGTCACAATAGCTTATCTGACAGAAACTGTTGTGGTGTCACAGCAGTCACTTGAGTGAAACACACTGTGATATCACAGCAACGTGTCTAATATCTACTTGTGAAGTAAAAAAATAAGAAAAGCTTACCTGACTGAAGGCACTAGTGATGCCACAGAATGACACTTACTTGTGATGTCACAATAAATTACAGTACCTGGCAGAAACCCATTTGTGGTGTCACAATAGTTTGTTTGATCTTACTGACACAAGTGTCACAGTAGCTTACTTGATTAAAAACCCACTAGTAATGTCACAGTAGCAAACCTGACTGGAATAAATATTATGTAACAGCAGCTTACCAGAATGAAGCCACTTGTGATGTCATAATAGTTTTTCAAATTTTACTAAAACACACTAGTGCTGCCACAGTAACTTACCTCGATGACACCTACTTGTGATATCACAATAGATTAACTGGCTGAATCCTACAGTATTTGTAGTGTCACAACTTTATTTGATCTTACTCAAACCCACTTGCGATGTCACAGTAGCTTACCTGACTGAGGCTCACATGTGACAGTGTAACGCCTTACGTGAGATCTGATAGACAGAAGGAACCACTATAATTTTAGTAGCAGTGGGCCCACCGGCCATTAGGACTTCTTTGCAGCTGAACAGGTTGCACATACAGCACGTCTAGACCTGCCCCTAGTTGTGCACCCCAAAAACGTCATCATCCGCTTCTGGATTTACATCTCTTCCAAGGAATCCATTCTCCCATGTGTCTTTTTTTTTTTTTTTACTCAACAGAAAAATTTGACATTATAGAAGGAAATATACGTGAATGATTCCCCTCTACCTCGTGCCAGGATCTAATCCTCCTTTTCTTCTTCAACTGGATTTTCTGTAAAGCCAAACCATCAACCTCGCTACGAAAAGATGAATCATCCCTTTAAAAAGTAAGACAAATGCTGTAGTTTATAAATCTCAGTCTGGACCATCTCTATACATTAAATCCTTTACATTTTACAAGGCTGAGAATCGCCAAATTTGCCTTTCCATGGGTCACGTCTGATCATTTGTAATCCGTTCACTTGCCTCCAGAGAAACAGTCAGAGACAATGCAGGCACATGCATTAATTAATTAAGGCACTATCTGCTATCTGGTTGTGTTAAATGAAAATCAGATGTTGCTCTATGCTTGTTGCATACTCAGATTGTTAAATGTCCTAAAACAATCTGTTGAATTCTAATAAGTTCATGTTTCCCTATGCTTCGTGCACATTAATTCACAGGAACAAAACCATCTGTTACAGAAATGTCTGAAATGAAGGAACAGAGGCCCAACGCTACAAAGCAAACAGGATGCAAAACCTAATGTCTGCGAGTATGTTTACATACAATATATATATATATATATATATATATATATATGTAAAAAGCACATCCCAAAATGTTAAAATATATCAAAAGATCTTTTATTCACCCACCAATCACATATATTTTGATATATTTTGGAGTATGCAGCTTTTTTGCATTTTTGCTTATTGGGATATAGTCAAGTCCACGTTGGCATGCACCCCTTTTATTTTTAGAAAGAAGTGGCCCAGTGCTGTCTGGTCACATCCTTTTAGTTATTGGGTGACAAACACTAATGCAGAATTCCCTTCTATTTATGCCAAAAAGAATGACTGTGTGTGGACCACGCTGGCCTGATATAAGTAGGCATGATTGAGTGGATGTCACGGATGCACCAAGACATACGGACATCCCCTCGACAGTGAGTGGCAGGAGATCATTGAGACTGGCAACAAGTGGTTTGATTTGACATGTTTACCTTGTGGATCAATAGGTGTCTGTGTTGTTTCTGGTACTGGCCACAACCTTAACCCCTTTCCGACATGTGACATACTATTACGTCATGGAAGTCAGTGACTGCCCACATTTTGACGTAATAGTACGTCATGGTGATTGGGCGGGCACCGAGCAGTGCGCACCCGATCACTGCAGGGGTCCGTCAGTCCCTGAAAGCTGGGTCCCTGCTGTATCCACTGTTTACAGCGATGCCGGTGTATTAACCCCTTGTATGCTGTGGTCAGCGCTGACCGCGACATTGAAGGGGTTTGCTGCGGGTGAGGTGCGGATGCTGTCGATTTTCACACATGGATGCTGGGAGATGATAGGGATGAGCAACCTCAGACCCCATTAAAGTAAATTCACTGTATTATTTTCCCTTTTAACATGGTTATAAGGGAAAATAATAGCATTCTTAATACAGAATGCTTACTAAAATGTCGATTGAGGGATTAAAAAATAATAATATTGACTCACTTATCCACTTGATCGCGCAGCCGGCATCATCTTCTTTCTTCTACTTTTAGGACCTGCAAAAGGACCATTGATGACGTAATCGTGCTCACCACATGGTGAGCATGGTGATGTCAGCGCAGGTCCTGCTGAATGAAGATAGAAGGATTTTCCATCTTCATTCAGCAGGACCTGCGCTGACGTCACCATGCTCACCATGTGGTGAGCGCGATTACGTCATCAACGGTCCTTTTGCAGGTCCTAAAAGAAGAAGAAAGAAGATGATGCCGGCTGCGCGATCAAGTGGATAAGTGAGTTAATATTTTTTTTTAACCCCTCAATCGACATTTTAGTAAGCCTTCTGTATTAAGAATGCTATTTTTTTCATATTTTTCCCCTTATAACCATGTTATAAGGGAAAATAATAAAATCTACAGAACACCTAACCCAAACCCAAACTTCAGTGAAGAAGTCCGTGTTCGGGTCTGGGTACCACATTTAGTTTTTTATCACGCGTGTGCAAAACGCATTGCACCCGCGTGATAAAAACTGAACAACGCAATCGCAGTCAAAAGTGACTGAAATTACGTGCGCACTTGCGCAGGTTTCCCACAATGCACACGCGACGTATCCAGAGCAAATCTGGGACGCCGTGTGAAAGAGGCCTTAGGCCTCTTTCACACGAGCGTGTCCGGATTAGGTCTGGATGCATCCCGGTGCATTGTGGCAAACCCGCGCGAGTAGGTACCCAATTGCAGTCAGTTTTGATTGCGTTCCGTTGTTCAGTTTTTATCACGCGGGTGCAATGTGTTTTGCACGCGGTGATAGAAAACTGAATGTGGTACCCAGACCCGAACTTCTTCACAGAAGTTCAGGTTTGGGTTCAAGGTTGTGTAGATTGTATTATTTTCCCTTTATAAGATGGTTATAAGGGAAAATAATAGCATTCTGAATACAGAATGCATAGTACAATAGGGCCGGAGGGGTTAAAAAAATAAAGATAAAATTTAACTCACTTTAATCCACTTTTTAGTGCAGCCGGCATCTCTTCTGTCTTCATCTGTGAGGAAAAGGACCTTTGATGTCACTACGCTCATCACATGGTCATTCACATGATCCATCACCATGGTGATAGATCATGTGATGAGGGTAGTGACGTCATTAAAGGTCCTTTTCCTCACAGATGAAGACAGAAGGAGATGCCGGCTGTGCGAAAAAGTGGATTAAGGTGAGTTAAATATATTTTTATTTTTTTAACCCCTCCAGCCCTATTTTACTATGCATTCTGTATTCAGAATGCTATTATTTTCCCTTATAACCATGTTATAAGGGAAAATAATAATTATCGGGTCCCCATCCCGATTGTCTCCTAGCAACCGCTCGTGAAAATCGCACCGCATCCGCACTTGCTTGCGGATGCTTGCGATTTACAATCAACCCCATTCATTTCTATGGGGCCTGCGTTACGTCAAAAACGCACAAAGAGGAGCATGCTGCGATTTTCACGCAACGCACAAGTGATGCTTGAAAATCACCGCTCATGTGCACAGCCCAATAGAAATGAATGGGTCCGGATTCAGTGTGGGTGCAATGCGCTCACCTCACGCATTGCACACGCGCGGAACCCTCGCCCGTGTGAAAGGGGCCTTAATGTATTACACTGTGTAATATGCTAACAGGCAATGCATATTAGAATACAGATGGATTGTAATGCATTGCAGAAGGGATAAGACCGCCAAAAGTTGAAGTCCCAGAGTGGGACAGAAATAAAGTTTTTAAAAAAGTTAAAAAAAAGTGTTTTTAATAAAAATAAATAAAGTTTTGCGTAAAAAAATAAAAAAACGCCCCTTTCCCCAGATTTCATAATAAAAAAAAGAAAAAAAAGAAAAACACACATATTAGGTATCGCTGCATCCGTAACAACTGGCTCTATAAATATATCACATGATCCACCCCGTCTGATAAACACCATAAAAAAATAAAAAATAAAAACTGTGTCAAAAAAAGCCATTTTTGTTACCTTACATCACAAAAAGTGCAACACCAAATGATCAAAAAGGCGTATGTTGAACAAAATGGCACCAATAAAACTATCAACTCATCCCGCAAAAATTGATACCCTACATAAGAAAATCGTAAAAAAACTAAAAAAAACTATAGCTCTCAGAACATGCAGACACTAAAACATATTTTTTTTCTTCAAATATGCTATATTGTGTTAACCTTAAGGACCCTATTTCACCTTAAGGATCAGGCCATTTTTTGCAAATCTGACCAGTGTCACTTTAAGTGCTGATAACTTTAAAACGCTTTCACTTATGCAGGCCATTCTGAGATTGTTTTTTCGTCACATATTGTACTTCATGACACTGGTAAAATGAATTTAAAAAAAAATTCATTTTTATTTATAGAAAAATACAAAATTTACCAAAAATTTGTAAAAAATTGCAAATTTCCAAGTTTCAATTTCTCTACTTCTATAATACATAGTAATACCTCCAAAAATAGTTATTACTTTACATTCCCCATATGTCTACTTCATGTTTGGATAATTTTGGGAATGATATTTTATTTTTTGGGGATATTACAGGGCTTAGAAGTTTAGAAGCAAATCTTGAAATTTTTCAGAAATTTTCAAAAAACCAATTTTTAGGGACCAGTTCAGGTCTGAAGTCACTTTGCGAGGCTTACATAATAGAAACCACCTAAAAATGACTCCATTCTATAAACTACACCCCTCAAGGTATACAAAACTGATTTTACAAACTTTGTTAACCCTTTAGGTGTTCCTGAAGAATTAATGGAAAATAGAGATACAATTTCAAAATTTCACTTTTTTGGCAGATTTTCTATTTTAATAATTTTTTTCCAGTTACAAAACAAGGGTTAACAGCCAAACCAAACTCAATATTTATGGCCCTGATTCTGTAGTTTACAGAAACACCCCATATGTGGTCGTAAACCGCTGTACGGGCACACGGCAGGGCGCAGAAGGAAGGAATGCCATACGGTTTTTGGAAGGCAGGTTTTGCTGGACTGTTTTCTTTTTACACCATGTCCCATTTGAAGCCCCCCTGATGCACCCCTAGAGTAGAAACTCCATAAAAGTGACCCCATCTAAGAAACTACACCCCTCAAGGTATTCAAAACAGATTTTACAAACGTCGTTAACCCTTTAGGTGTTCCACAAGAGTTATTGGCAAATGGAGATGAAATTTCAGAATTTAAATTTTTGGGCAAATTTTCCATTTTAATCCATTTTTCCAGTAACAAAGCAAGGGTTAACAGCCAAACAAAACTCAATATTTATGGCCCTGATTCTGTAGTTTACATAAAAACCCCATACGTGGTCGTAAACAGCTGTACGGGCACACGGCAGGGCACAGAAGGAAAGGAATGCCATACAGTTTTTGGAAGGCAGATTTTGCTGGACTGGTTTTTTTGACACCATGTCTCATTTGAAGCCCCCCTGATGCACCTCTAGAGTAGAAACTCCAAAAAAGTGGCCCCATTTTATAAACTACGGGATAGGGTGGCAGTATTGTTGGTACTAGTTTAGGGTACATATGATTTTTGTTTGCTCTATATTACACTTTTTGTGAGGCAAGATAACAAGAAATAGCTGTTTTGGCACCGTTTTTATTTTTTATTTACAACATTCATCTGACAGGTTAGTTCATGTGATATTTTTATAGACCAGGTTGTCACGGATGCGGCGATACCTAATATGTATACTTTTTTTTTTTATGTAAGTTTTACACATTGATTTAAATTTTGAAGCAAAAAAAAAAATCATGTTTTAGTGTTTCCATAGTCTGAGAGCCATAATCTTTTCAGTTTTTGGGTGATTACCTTGGGTAGGGTATCATTTTTGTGGGATGAGATGACTGTTTTATTGGCACTATTTTGGGGTGCATATGACTTTTTGATCGCTTGGTATTACACTTTTTGTGATGTAAGGTGACAAAAAATGGTTTATTTAGCACAGTTTTTATTTTTTACGGTGTTCATCTGAGAGGTTAGGTCATGTGATATTTTTATAGAGCCTGTCGATGCGAACGCGGCAATACCAAATATGTATACTTTTTTAATGTAAGTTTTACACAATAACAGCTTTTTTCAAAAAAAAAAATGATGTTTTAGTGTCTCCATATTCTGAGCTATAGTTTTTTTTATTCTTTGGGCGATTGTCTCAGGTAGGGGCTTATTTTTTGCGGGATGAGGTGACGGTTAGATTGGTACTATGTTGGTGGGCAATCGCCTTTTTGATCGCTTGCTGTTGTGCTTTTTGTGATGTAAGGTGACAAAAAAATAGTTTATTTAGCACAGTTTTTATTTTTTATTTTTTTCGGTGTTCATCTGAGGGGTTAGGTCATGTGATATTTTTATAGAGCCAGTCGATACGGACGCGACCTTACCTAATATGTATACTTTTTTTTTTCCCTATTTTTTACCATTTTTTTTTTACTTATTTGGGGAAAATTATTTATTTTTTTTACTTGAAACTTTAAATTTTTTGGGGGGAAAACTTTATTTCACGGCACCCCCCTGCGCATTTAGCCGAGGTGCCTGCTCAATGATTTGAGCAGGCACCTAGTTCCGATCACCGCCCGCCGATTGGCGGTGAGCGGAACAACACATGAAGTACCAGTACGTCATGTGTCCGTAAGGAGTCAGGAAACATGCCGTAGCGGTACGTCATGTGTCCCTAAGGGTTAAAGTGAAATAAAAAAAATAAAAAAGTATACATATTAGTTATCTCTGCGTCTGTAACAACTAGCTCTATAAAAATATCACATGACCTAACCCTTCAGATGAACACCGTAAAAAAGAAATTAAAAAATGTGTTAAAAAAAAGCTATTTTTGTCACCTTACATCACAAAAAGTGCAACACTAAGCGATCAAAAAGGCGTATGTCCCACAAAATGGTACCAATAAAATCGTCACCTCATCCCGCATAAAATTAGACCCTACCTAAGACAATCGATCAAAAAATAAAAAGCTATGGCTCTCAGACTTTGGAGACACTAAAACATCATTTTTTGGTTTCAAAAATGCTATTCTTGTGTAAAACTTAAATAAATAAGAAAAAGTATAGGTATTGCCATGTCCGTACCGATCTGCTCTATAAAAATATCGCATGACCTAACCCCTCAGGTGAATGCTGTAAAAATAAATAAATAAAAACTGTGCCAAAATTAACACCTTTTGGGTCACCTTGCCCCATAAAGTGTAATAATGAATGATCAAAAAATCATATGTACTCAAAATTGGTACCAATAAAACTGGCACCTTATCCCCTAGTTTCCAAAATGGGGTCACTTTTTGGGAGTTTCTACTGTAAGGGTGCATCAGAGGGGCTTCAAATGGGACATGACATCTAAAAACCAGTCCAGCAAAATCTGCCTTCCAAAAACCATATGGTGTTCATTTTCTTCTGTACCCTGCCGTGTGCCCTTACATCAGTTTACAACGACATATGGGGTGTTTTTGTAAACCAGAGAATCAGGGTAATAAATATTGAGTTTTATTTCGCTGTTAACCCTTGATTTGTTAAAGAAAAAATTGATTAAAATGGAAAATCTGCTAAAAAAGTGAAATGTAGAAATTTCATCTCCATTTTCCTTTAATTCTTGTGGAACACCTAAAGGGTTAATAAAGTTTGTAAAATCTGTTTTGAACCTGAGGGGTGTAGTTTCTACATTGGGGTCATTTATGAGGGGTTTCTACTATGTAAGCCTCACAAAGTGACTTCAGACCTGAAATGGTCCTTAAAAAGTGGGTTTTGGAGATAAGGTATAATGGAAAGATTTGCACCTGTTCTGTGATTTTGACCTGCATCTGGTTTTGGCTCACAATAAGACTATATGCACACGACTGTATGTATGTATTTGCGGTCCGCAAAAAATGGATCAGCAAAAAATACGGATGACGTTTGTGTGCATTCTGTATTTTGTGGAATGGGACAGCTGTCCCCTAATAGAACTGTACTATGTTTGCCCATAATGCGGACAATAATAGGACATGTTCTATTTTTTTGAGGAACGGAAATAAAGACATATGGAAACGCAGACCCATTGAAATGATTGGTTTTGTATACGGTCCGCAAAAAAAAAAAACGGAACGGACACGTAAAGAAATTACGTTTATGTGCATGAGGCCTAAGTGACGGAAATCACTGATCAAACACGGACCAAATACTGTGTGAAAGCTGCCAATGAGTTGGCTTAACGACTTCCTGACTGGACAATTTTCGGTTTTTGCATTTTTACTCCTGCTCTTTCCCAGTGTCATAACTTTTTTATTTTTCCATTCACATAGCCATTTCTGGGACAAGTTGTACTTTCTAATATTAGCACTTTATATGACATACGATGCAATAGGAAGCTGGAAAAAAATTCTTTATAGGATTGAATTGGGAAAAAAAATTAAAAATTCCACCACAGTTTTATGTGTTTTGTTTTTATTGGATTCTCTTTGTGGTAAAACTGACCTACTGTATCAGCTTCATTTTACGGGTCAGTATGATTACAGCGATACCTTTATTTATATAGTTTTTCTTGTGTTTTAATACAAAAAAATGCAAAACTTTTGAAAAAATTATTTTTTCTTTGCATTACCGTTTTCTTCTCCCCAAAATCTATGGAGATGTGTACGGCAAATTTTTTTGCAGGGTGATTTTGTAGTTTTTATTGATATTATTTGGCTGCCCGCCAAAGGTGTCTCTGATATCTACTGGTATAGCATAGAGCCATATGCTGTGCTTACCTGTGGCTATAGGGTCCCCTCAGGAGGTTGAACATCACAGTTCAGCTAAAATGCATCGGAACATTTACTTGGGACAATTACTTACCTGATCGAGCTATTCTGGTGGACTAATAAATATATGAGATTACCAAGTACCTCTAGGACCAGATTTAGGGCTCTTTCTTAGTAAGCTGGCAGGTACACTCAACGGCTACACTACCCACCTGGACAAGTAGAATAGGTCAAGGTATTTAAGGATCCCCCCCCCCCCTGATTTCTGAATGACGTGATGAATACTGCCTCTACAACCCCCTGGATCATTCTCTTTTTTACCCTTGTGCACTGGTTGAACACACACTACTTTTGTTTGATCTTATTAGGTTGTGTATTTATCTTTTAACTATGTACTATCAAAGGTTACTTGAATATTGTTCTCCAGTAGTGGCATGCTTCTGGTTATGTGTTTTGCATGGCTTTTTAGGACAGAACTGTGAAATAGTGATAATCAAGCCATTGACTTCAACTTTATATAATTGAGCTGAAATGTTTGTACTGTTTTGGGATGTGTATTGCTTTTTGATCACTTTTTATTTTTTTGCTAGGTGAAGCGACAAAAAAAAAAAAGGTGAATTATATTATTTTTTTCGCTGTCATCTATCTGTCGTCTTCCTTCAGATGAATAAAATTTTTAAATTCTTTCTGGAAAACACGACTGCCATGTTCTAAAGACTCAAGAGGAGAGGAACCATCCAGCTTGTTGTCAGTAGACAGTTGAAAAGCCTGAATTTCTGATGGTATAGGGTTGCATTAGTGCCTACGGCATGGGCAGCTAAGTCATTTGCATTTTTAAATCCAGTAGGTAAGCTTTTTTTACAACTTCTGTTAAGGGTTCTTAAGGGACATGAATATTTTTTGTTTTCAGTTTTATACAATAAAAGCATTTTAGAAGAAAAATTATGTTTTTTTGTCGCTATTTTCTGAGAGCCATTTTTTATAAAAATTTTATGGCACTAAGGACTCGTTTTTTGTTGTGTGAGGTGACATTTTCATTGGTACCATTTTTTTTTTTTTTTTACGTCATTCATCTAATATATAAAGCTCAGTGTGTGTGTGTGTCTGCTAAAGGAATCCGCACCGTCGCATTTACAATCACGAAATTTGGCACACAGGTATATCAGGTGTCCAGGAAGGTTTTAGACCAGGTCTCAGCTCTCAGCTCTCCTGAGATATTTCCCCAAAAATGCATTAGCCAATAGAAGCTTGGTCACATGACCCTTATCAGCCAATAGAAGCTCGCAGGTCCTCCAGCCTCAACATACGCAGTTTTACTCCAGGTTTCCATAACAATCCAGCCATTTATCTTCACTGCTGTAGGAGAGGTTTAAAGGAAATCTGTTACAACGATAATTGCTATTGAAGTAAAGCCATGGCCTAATAGCACTTAGTACATTATTTCAAGATGTGCCTTTGTTCCAGCAATAGATGTTTTTATCCTCTGAAAATCCAGTTTATTTGGTATGCAAATGAGCCAGTAAGGTGCCCAGAGGGGCAGAAGGAGCCTAGACACGCCCCCTGCCACAATATGCCCACCCTCAAAAGACTTAAAACCCCGCCCCTAGCTCCCACTAAGCCACGCCCTTATCTGGTTAGGCCACGTCCCTCCCACTCCTGAGCCGACAGGGATTAAAAAACAATGAAGGTAAAAATCAACTCCTGTTAGCTGCAGGGGTGGGAGGAACGGTGACTTTCCCCATGCAGCTTACACTAAGACAGCACAGTGCTGCTGTCTTACAGTGAGCTGTTCAAAAGGACACGCCCCTGATCCGGTTAGGCCACGCGCCTCCCACTCCTGACCCCACAGGGATTGAAAAAAATGAAGGTAAAAATCAACTTCTGTCAGCTGCAGGGGTGGGAGGGAGGGTGACTTTCTCCCTGCAGCTTTACACTCAGACAGCACAGTGCTGTGGCTTACAGTGAGCTGTCTAAAAGGCCACTGTTAAGGGGGTGGGCCCCTGTGGAGGTCACTGGCAAGAGGGTGGTGTGCTGTGAAAATCACTGTTAAAGGGAAAGGCTGCTGTAAAGGTCAAAGTTAAGGGGGTGGGCTGATGTGGAGGTCCAATTTTAAGGGACGGGGCACTGTGGGGGGGTCAGTGTTAAGGGGTGGGGGGCTGTGGAGGTCACTGTTTTGGGGGCGGGGTGCTGTAGATGTCACTGTTATAGTGGATAGTGTTGATATCTTTTAACGACCCACACAAACATTAAATTAAATAGATTAAATATACCAGAGCGAAGCCGGGTCCTTCAGCTAGTAGTTTTATAAATATAACACGTTAATCCTGTAGGTTAGTATGATTATGACAATGCCAAATTAATTTATATAATTTATATAATTTTATTTTTTTATTTGCTTTGTGTTGTCATATTCTGACAATTATACGTTCTTTATTTTTTTACTGTGTGGGGGTTTGTTTTTTCTGAGGAGAGCTGTAGCTTTTATTAATACCATTTTGGTGTACATTTGACTTTTTGATAATTTATAGTTGTTTACAGGGAGTAATATTTCAATATTTTTATGTGGGTCCAGTACCCCAGAACATTGTTACTGTAAAAGGATTAACTGATGTAATGTTGCATTGTTGAGTGATATGTTCTGATTTGTTGCAATTGTATGCACAGTTTAGGGTTAACAACCTTGGCTCATCCCCTTAGGTTGACAGGAGATGGACGTGAGGCCACACACTGCTAAGTCAAATAGTCTGTTCTTAGCTGTTCTACAGCTGTACCAGCTGTTATGGGGACTGTGCCAGGTGGGTCTACAGTCCCCAGGGCCCAGAATACCCTACAGTCTGACTCCTCTGTCCAGCACTATGCTACTATAGAGTGTACTGTGTGTATATATATATATATATATATACTATAAATGCCACCCTGCCGTTGTCTCATGGTCAAGCTGCCACCCTCACCCCTGATGATGAAGTCCCCTCTTCACCAGTCTCTCACGTGTGATCGGCTACATCATCATCCACTACCATCTGCTCGTCACTTATATTACCCGGGTCTCACCAGTGATATGGCCATGTCCCTGACCACTCTTAACACCTGCTCCCACATGACTCTCATCATTGCTTCTTGCACACCTACAGGAGGAAGCAGCGGACCTCTCCGCCAAATGTGGGCTGGCCAGCAACTTCTTATTGTCCTCAATAAGCTTGTCACTGAAAAGCGGAGCAGAGCTGGCGGCCTACATTATTTGCCTGGCAGAAGTAGCAGTAAAGGAAAGAGGCAGGTTTAGGACAGCTGAGGGCACAGAGCTTGTTACTGAGCCATGCCAACTAAGTGTGTTGTCAGAGAAACCCTCTGACTCCTGGCTGTGGGTGTCTGATGTCAGCTGAGATGATGTTGAAGACTGAGTTAACCATTCAGGGACAGCGGGATTGGTCATCAAAACATGACCACTGGATGTTGCTGTAGCTGCTGCTACCACCCTCTTATTCCGCTGCTACTTCTTCTGGCTACAGCAACATTTTTCCCATTGCCTGTTCCTTTGGAGGGCCTTGAAAACTGTCTGATGGACATACTGTACAGTAAGACTAAGTGTATATGTAAAATAAGTTATTCAGTGGAAATGTAGATACCCCAATAACAGTAGAACAAGACAGGTTATTCACCCCAATTTGAGAATCAAGGCCTAATAGAATTGTTTATCTATTAAACAAGGTGGACATGCCAATAACAGTTGAAGGAGATAGATTAGTCACCCCAATTTAAGAATCAAGGTGTAATAGAATTGTTTATCTATTAAACAAGGTGGACACCCCAATAAGAGTAGATTTATACAGCTTATTAAACAAGGTGGACTGGACACTCCATTAACAGTAGAAGAAGACAGGCCTAATGGAATGGCTTATCTATTAAACAAGGTGGACCCCGTTCAATTAGAAATCTCTGTACCCTACACAAGGATTGATGTAAACTGCACTGTCTTCTATGGATCCCTTCAGCTTCAGATTACAGTCCCCGCACTGTCCCTGCAGTTTCCCTATGCTCTCCCTACAGTGTCTGAAAACTGCCTTACGATCTCCCTACACTATCCCTGCACTGTCCCTGCACTCTCCCTATCCAATATTCTACAATTAAAGGCTTTCTTAAACACTGTCCCTAGTGCTTGTCACGTCTCTCCCTATGTTTAGCTCACATTGAAATTGCGGATACTGCTCAGGATGACGCTTTTAAATGGCTATGACATCACAGCGGCTGGCTAGCTGTGGATTGGCTGTCTGCAAGGCATTATGGGTGATCTCGCGTTTCCAGGCTTCTTAGTTTCACTTTGTTACACGTGTATTTTAGGGGAAAAAATAATTCATTACCATGAAGCGCATAGAAATTTGGATTCGTTGCAAATCAAATTTTTTCTAACTTCGGGGAATGCAAGTAGTTACTAAAACAGACATGTCAGGAGAGGTGACAGGTGCTCTTTAAGGACTGCATTAGCAAATGTTGGCCATTATGTTACTTTAGGAATAACTTTTATAGATGTCATATTAAATAGTAAATGGAGAGACTTTCTGCATCTTCAGGTCAGACTGATCTTAATATGAAAGATAAAATGAGAACTAGTCCCACGTTGGGTGATAAGCAGGAACATTGATCTTCGCTTACTATGTTGTTACCCGCAACTGAAAAGAGTAAATTATGTTTCACCCATCTGGATTTATGATATTTTCCAGTTTATTACACCTACAGCAGGTCTAGCCCTACTTATGGCACATTGTTAATAGCATAAAATGTTATGGCTTGGTCAGGATCACATGCGATCATATAAAATATTAGGCAGAAGACTTTTATGGGAAACGTTGAAGCAAAGCAAAAACCTATAAATTCTAAAAGCAGAGAATGATTCGGAAGCTGTTAAACGCAGGTAGCACTATTTCAAGGACAGGATATTATTTTCCTGTTGTGATATTTTTATTAGACCACTGCATCAATATATCAACTATATATAACAGTTATATTTTTATGAACTCAGTGCTCATGTAACCGTGAGAGAAATAAACTACTTTTCATCTTTTGATTGAAATAAATGCAAGTAGCATGTGGGTCTTCTGTTTTGTTGCACTAGTAATTATAGTAGCCCCATTGTTCTCCATCAGTTACAGCAACTTACATTAAAGGGATCCTGTCAGGTTGAACTTGGTGTCTGAGCTGCAGGCAGCCTGTGATACACCAGGAGGAGCTGAGCAGATTGATATATAGTTTTATAGGAAAAGATTCAGAAAAACTTGTACTTCATTCATTTTTATTCCTGCTTATTCTGGGCTTTGAAGTCAAGGAGGCGGTCCTATCAGTGATTGACAGCCTTCCCTCCATGTCTATATATATATATATATATATATAGGATCGGGCCTACTCCTTGACTCCAAAGCCCCCTTGCATTTCCATGGTGACAGGTTACCTTTAAATACAGTCTACAAATTCTAATAGAAGTCTAGTAAGACAGGAAAAACGTAACTTACTCTGCTTTGGAAACTAAAAGAAGGTTGGCTCAATTACAATAAACGTTAGAATCCGAAGTTGATTCGCATTAAACTTCGTTCTAATACTGTACGGAGCAGGAGCTCCATACAGTATTAAAATTAGAGATGAGCGAATCGAAGCTGACGAAGTGGAATTCAATCCGAATTTCTTTAAAACTTAGATTCGCATCGAATGCGAATTTCCTTGCGCTTTGTGGTAACGAATCACAATTTTCCTAAAATGTCGGCTAAACGTGTGAGGACTGAGGACATGGGGCAAGGAACTTTGGAAAGGCGGGATCACCCAGATTGATATGCCTGCATGCAGCCAATCGGCAGCCAGCCCTGTGATGTCACAATCCTATAAATACGGCAGCCATTTTAGATTCTGCCATTTTGCAGCGTTCAGAGTGCAGGGACAGATGTGTGAAGGCGCTAGGGACAGCTATTGGAAAAACCTCAATGTTTAAAAAAAAACTGAAAAAAGGATTTCTAAGTGCAGGGAAAGGATAGGGAGGAATCATTTCACAGCATCTTAGTGCAGGGAGAGTCGTCAGAAGGCTCTAGGGACATTGATAGGAAAGTGATTTATAAGTGCAGGGAAAGATTATTTGGGGATCCAAATAGTCATTAGACATCTCTGTCATTCCAGCTTTTTGTTATTGGGCTGCAAGTGTTATGTGGGAAAGCCTTTAGTGGCTTATATCTTAGTATCTTATTCAGTACGACAAGAAAAATATATACGCATTTCACTTCTGCAGTTATTTCTGTTGAAAGTGTATAGGGTCGTATTACAGTACAACAAGAAAAATATATACACACTGCACTGTTGCAGTTATTTATGGTCAAAGCATATAGGGGCGTATTACAGTAAAAAAAGAAAAATATATTCTCAGTGCATTTCTGCAGTTAATTCTGGCGAAAGAGTATAGTGGCCTATTTCAGTCCAACAAGAAAAATATATGCTTAGTTCACTGCTGCAGTTATTTCTGTTGAAAACGTATAGGGGCGTATTACAGCCAAAAAAGAAAAATATATACGCATTTCCCTGGTGCACTTATTTGTGGCAAAAGCGTTCAGTGGCCTATTTCAGTACAAAAAGAAAAAAATATTCTCGGTTCACGTCGGCGGTTATATGTGTTGAAAGCATGGCTGGGAGTCAGCAGGGGGGCAGCAGTGGGAGGCCGGGAGCCAAACTTGCCTGGGGTAGAGCACCTGCTTCGCAGCAGCCTACCTGCTCGGAAAGTAGTGGTGCAGGGGGTCACGGAAGTAGCGGCGATAGCAGTCAGTCAGTGTGGCGGTTATATGTGTTATTTT
Source organism: Bufo gargarizans (assembly GCF_014858855.1). Lineage (NCBI taxonomy): Eukaryota > Metazoa > Chordata > Amphibia > Anura > Bufonidae > Bufo > Bufo gargarizans. Next base: position 79,879,754 of record NC_058084.1, read on the forward strand.
GTATTTCAGTACAAAAAGAAAAATACATTCTCAGTTCACGTCGGCGGTGGTTATATTTATTGAAAGCGTTTAGTGGCCTATTTCAGTACAAACAGAAAAATACATTCTCAGTTCACGTTGGCGGTTAAATGTGTTGAAAGCCTGGCTGGGATTCAGCAGGGTGGCAGCAGTGGGGGTCAGAAGCCAAACGTGCCCGGGGTAGAGCACCTGCTTCGCCGGAGCCTACCTACCCGGGAAGTAGCAGGGGTTCATGGAAGTAGCGGCGGTAGCAGTCAGTCAGTGCGGCGGTTATACATGGTAAAATCTTTATTGAAGTATTTCGGTTGAAAAACAAAATGAATTCAGCGGTCAGCGCTGCGGTTATATACGGTTAAATCTCCATGATGTCTCCATGATAAATCTGCAGCGTGGGGGCCCCGTGTGGCTTCTACACACTTTAAAAATAATCCTTTAGCGGAGAGAATAGATACCAGATGACTGGGACGCTCCATGACCTTTCCAGGAGCTGCTGTCAGGAGCAGCGGTTTATTTCTGAGACGTCCGTACAGTGCGGTGGGAATCCGAAGACCCTCTCCATCTCCGTGCTCCATTATATCTGGTAAAATCTTTATTAAAGTATTTTGGTGGAAAAATACATTTTATTCAAAGTTCAGTGCTGCACTTATATGCGTTAAAACCTTCTGTGGATTTTTTGGGTTGAAAAACTAATTTCATTCAGCGTTCAGCGCTGCAGTTATATGTGGTAAAATCTTTTGTGACTTATTTGGGTGGAAAAAAATTTGTATTCAGCGCTGCAGTTATATGTGGTAAAATCTTTTGTGACTTATTTCGGTGGAAAAAAATTGTATTCAGCATTCAGCGCTGCAGTTATATGCGGTAAAATCTCCATGATGTCGCTATGATAAATCTGCAGCGTGGGGGCCCCTGTGTGGCTTCTACACACTTTCAAAATAATCCTTCAGCGGAGCAAATAGATGCCGGATGACCGGGACGTGCTCGATGACCTTCCCAGGAGCTTGTATTCAGCGATGCTGTTATATGTGGTAAAATCTTGTGTGATTTATTTTGGTGGAAAAAAAAAATTGTATTCACCGTTAAGCGCTGCAGTTATATGCAGTAAAATCTTTTTTGAATTATTTTGGTGGACAAAAAATCTTGTATTCAGCATTAAGCGCTGCAATTCTATGCGGTAAAATCTTTTTTGAATTATTTCGGTAGACAAAAAATCTTGTATTCTACATTAAGCTCTGCACTTATATGCGTTAAATACTTTTTGGAATTATTTTGGTGGAAATACAAATTTCCACCTCCTCCATTAACTTCTTCATCTCTTCATTAGCATCGGACACACTAACTTTACACCCCCTCTAACTATATATATATATAAGTGGTGCAAGCACCACCTAGGGGTGAATAAAGGTAAATACCACTGCCAGCCTGTTGAGAATTACAGCATGAATTACAGCATGATGCCACAATACATTTGAGATGACATTTAGCAAGAGTTTAAAGTGCCCACATATAGCACATAGTGGGACACTGCATCAAGGTGAATCAGGTGTGGATCAGCCAGGATTTCCACACACCAATGCCTGATGCATCAGACTAGATCATCCATGGTGCCACACCTACTATTCTGATGCTCTTACCCGCCTGATGCCACACCTCTGATGCCAAGTGCTCCTTCTTTCATCCACCATCTTCAGTGGGTACTGGTATTGCCACCCACCTCCACAGTATGTCACCTTGCCACTCTGTGGCCTCCTGATGCTGCTGCCACCTCCAGATTCTGTCATTGTGCGGCTCTGTGGCCTCCTCCTGATGCTGCTGCGGCTGCCACCACCTCCAGACTCTGTCATTGTGCCACTCTGTGGTCTCCTTATGCTGCTGCCACCTCCAGACCCTATCATTGGGCCACTCTGTGTTTTCCTCATGCTGCTTTCACCTCACCACTATGTTATAGGTCCACTCTGTGAATTTCTCATGCTGTTCCCACCCTCCCCACTTCATGATTGGTCCACTATTTTGGCTTTCAGCTTGGCTGACATCATCATTTATTTTACACTTCTTATGTCAGAAGGAAGGAAAAAGGAGACGCACAATGGATCCTGTCTGTGCAGCAGCTTTAGGGGCTGTATCGTCCTATCAGAATTGGCTTATGATTTGGTAGCCAAAAGCAGAAGTGGGTAGAAAACACAGAAGACATGCAAATATTCCATTCACGTGTCATCTCTGTTTTAGATCCACTTCGTTTTTTTTTGGCCTTTAGCAATACTGATTGATTATTGACCAAATGCTGACCGAGTGAAGGCAGATGCTCCACAGACAGGATCCATTTTTTCTGGGTAATTGTTCTGACGGATCAGAGAATGGGGAAAATAAATCAGTGACGTCAACACAAACTTACTGCTGACACCCTCTCCACTCTGTCGGGGGGCTCTACTTACCGGTATATAAGCGTTTAATAGAACAGGTTCAGTAGATGTCTATGTGAAATCAGCTGACGAGGGTGTAAAAGGAGTGCACTTCTTCTTGACGATAACATTTAACTGTAAGGTTGAGTTGATACTTGAGTTATTTGGTGAGTTTTGGCCCTGTGACCGCCCAAATAAGTGAAGTATGCTGTGATGCTAAGAGTGACACCTGTCATCTGCATGTTATACGGACTCACAGTATTATTTCACTAGCAAAGCAGATTCCCTATGTGTGTTACGACAAGGAATTTATTCGGATCGATCCAAATTTTTCCTGAAAAATTTGATTCACCGGTTCGTCGAATTTGTCGGGAAATTCGCTCATCTCTAATTAGAAAGTTTTGGCTCATCTCTAATTAGAAAGTATTTGCTCCGATGAGCCAAAGTTATTGCTTCGCGAAGTCTCGTGGTACCTTGAAACCGAATCAGAGTTCGGGAAATGTTTTTTTACAGTACAAATTAATTAATGAAGTTATTGCGCAAAGTCTCATGAGACTTAGCGCAATAACTTCATTAATTAATTTGTACTGTAAAAAACAATTTTCCGAACTCGGGTTTGGTTCCAAGGTACCATCAGCTCCTGCTCCGTACAGTATTAGAATTAAGTTTTATGCGAATCAACTTCAGATGTTTCATCCGAAGTCAATTTGCTCATTTCTAGTCAGAATGTAAGGGGTAATGGAGATGAAAGCTACTATATCTGTATAGTCTCAAACAACAGGTTTAACATTGGGCTAATCCTAATGGAGTTATTGTGGCAGTCTACTAGTATTTAACCTTTAAGTGGGTGTTACCATCACATACAATGGGGGCATATCCCTAGGATATTCCCCCATTGTCTGATAGTTGCATATGCGCAGAGGCCCTCCCTTCATTTCAATGGGGACGCCGAAAATAGCTGAGCGCTGGCTTGTATGAAAGCAGCTCTCCCGCTCCTTTCTCATTTTAGGTGCGGGTCCCAGAGGTGGGACCTGCACCTATCAGACAATGGGGGCATATCCTAGCAATATGCCCCCATTGTATGTGATGGGAATACCACTTTAACCCCTATACAGGGGTCAGAACTTCACTGCAGTCCTAGTGTAGCTGACAGTGGAGCACCGAGGGATCAGGCAAGACTCAAAGTAAGTAACAGGCTGGGGTCAGGGCAGTGAAAGTGAGAATCCGTTAAACAGTCTGAAGGTCAGGGTAGGCAGCAAAGGGTCAATGCGGTAATCAGGCTGAGGTCTGGCAGCAGAGAATCAGATTCAGGAATAAGGCAGAGGTCAGTACATGTGCAGACAAACAGAACAGTCTTGATTGACAGGGCCAGGCAGAATTCGCATCCTCCTGCCGGCCCTGAGTGCATGGTAAATCTTACGCTTTCCCTGTGCCATTCAGTATTCGGTGCAGGCAGCCAGTGAGTGTCCTTCCTTTACTATGTCTGCACCAAATACTGAATGGCACGGCGCAGGCGCAGGATTTAACATGCACTCAGGGCTGGCAGGAGGATGGGAACGCTGCCTGGCCCTGTCGATCAAGACTTGAGGTGGGAGAGCGGAGCCTCTAGGAGGAGGAGCAACGCCCGCCCCCTGCTCCTAGAGGCTAATTTGCATATCAGAAAAGTTATATTTATGGAGTAACAGGGGCATGGATAAAACTAGGAATAGGCTAGTTAGGCCTCTTTCACACAAACGTATTGGCTCCGTTCCGTGCATTGGGCAACTTCTGTGCGGCGGCCGGGATGGATCCAGACCCATTCAACTTGATTATGTCCGTGATCCGCCTGTTCTGCAAAAACATAGAGCAAATTCTATTTTTTCGCCAAATGGAAGCACGGATCGGAACCCCATGGAAGCACTCCATAGTGCTTCCATGGGGTTCCTTTCCGTGCTTCCGTTCCGCACCGCATCTCCGGATTTGTGGACCCATTCAAGTGCCCCGTGTATTGTGAAACCGCCGTATGCGGCCCGCAATAAGGCCACGGCAGCACTACGGCAGTGTGAAAGAGGCCTAAGATTCAGCTGACATTAGCACATCGCTAATGTCAGCCAGTTTAATTTAGGTATTTCTGGTGACAGAAACTCTTTAAGCAAAGTATAAGGATGCATTGATAAGAAGTAATATTGAGTAATACAAGTAAAATCTGGTTGAAACATTTTCATACAACTACTTCCTCAAGGATACATATTTTGAATGAAAAAAAAACCTTGGATGATGCTTTTTTAGTTCTTAGCCTCTCGATTTGTAATTGTAATTGTTACACACGTCTGAATTGTTTTCCTCTTTTTATTCTTTATCTTTTCTTTTTATCCTGTATTTTACAGTACGTCCATTACACTTTGAATCTTTATTTTCACATGACTTTTTCCCTGTATGAAGTAATCTTTGACCGTGTTGCAGGTATAACAACAATAGTGCAGGTTTTATCCTCTAAACACCTTGCTAAGACTGTTCAAGGTCATTCATCTTTATCAAGAAGTACACCATATTTAAAGACCTGTAACAGATGCTGGGATTCTTAAGGCTGAGATCCTTGAGGCGCTTTTTGTTCTAGAAAGGAGTGCACCCAGATGCTTTCTCCTGTAAAGCCTTTAGCATCTATTGTACCTTGAAAAACCAAACCTTCCATTTGTGAGCTTCAAAATAAATGCAGCATAAAAAGAAATGAAATCAGCCATTATTTTAGAAACACTCTATACTGCAGATGTTGGGAACAAAGAGGATAAGAACTTAGGTAGTTAAAAAAATTGTTGATAAATTAGATATATAAATATATATTCGTAGTGAGCCGAATCGAATTTGACCCAAATTTTACAAAAATATTGGGTCAAATCTGAATTTTTGGCGATTTAATTTGGGCAAATCTTTTAAAATGGCATCAGCCATTTTTCAGATAAAAAAACAGGAAAGATGAAGGAGGATCACATGAGTGTGTGCGTGTGTGTGTGTGTATTCACACTGGCTGACAGTGCAGTGTGTTATTAAACAGGTTGTTACCACTGCCTGGCATCCATTTACCTGTAGCTAGTGTTGAGCGAATTGAAGTATCCAAAGTGGACTTCGATCCGAATTTCCTCATGCTTTGTGGTAACAAATCAATTTTCCCAGAAATGGCAGTAAAAATAAAAAAAAACATACTCATTAATTTGAGTGCAAAGAGGTAGCCGCGGCCATCTTGATTGAAGATCCCATGCGAAATCTCATGCACGGTGACATATGACGTCACCAAGCCAGCCAGCGTGACGACGTCATAATGTACCGCGCAAGATTTTGGGCTAGAACTTAAAAAAAGATGCACACGACCGTATGGCTTTTTCAGTGTTTTGCGGTCCGTTTTTCACAGATTCGTTGTTCTGTTTTTTGTTTCCGTTGTGTTTCCGTTTCTGTTCCATTTTTCCGTTCTGTTTTTTTCCTTTATGGCATATACAGTATATACATAGGAAAAATTGGGCTGGGCATAACATTTTCAATAGATGATTCCGCAAAAACGGAACGGATACGGAAGACATACAGATGCATTTCTGTATGTGTTCCGTTTTTTTTTGCGGACCCATTGACTTGAATAGAGCCATGGAATGTGAGCAATGCGGGCAATAATAGGACATGTTCTATCTTTCAACGGAACGGAAAAACGGAAACAGAATGCATACGGAGTACATTCCATTTTTTTTTTTTGCGGAACCATTGAAATCAATGGTTCTGTATACGGAATGCAAAAAACGTCCAGTAAACGGAAAAAAAAACGGTTGTGTGAAAGAGGCCTTACCCATAGCCATATACTAATGTTGTCTTGTTGTTAAAGAGCTTGAAATGAGTTGCATGCAGTCCTAGAAGACCCCAGAGTGTGATCCACAACTTCTCAGGGCAATTGGAGCACTTTCGATTTAGGTAGAACTTATTCAGACCTGAATCAAATTTCCCTGACTTATTTGGCCAAACCAAATTTGCTCACACATGCAAATATATTGTCATGGTTCGTTGCAAGTAACTATTTCCCTATGCAAATTAATACTTAATGTTTGCAGAGCACAACGCTGGGAAAAAGTATTTGCCCCTTCCATATGTTATCTGTTTTTGCATATTTGCCTCGCTGAATGGTTTCTGCTCTTAAAACAAAGTTTAATATTTGTTAAATGCAACCTAAAAGTAATCACGTTTTTAATTATTTCAATATTTAATGAGCGCAGTTCTCCAGCACCCATATCACCCATGTAAAACATGATATGAAAATGCTTGGTGATCTGTATGTGTCATAATTGGCACACTGCATAGCAAGCAGTGATGTTTTCGGCTACCTTTTTATTTTCTGAAAAATCTGGTGGTCAGCATCAGCACGGCGGCTAGCCGTCTTGTCTTGCAGCACTAGGATTATAGGTTCAAATCTGATCAAACACATGGGGTTGCATGCATGGAGCTATATGCTTTTCCTAGGTTTGTGTGGGTTTTTGGTTTCCCCAAACTCAAAAATATAACGACAGGTTATTTGGCTGCCATGAAACTTCCCCTCATGGGTGTGTCCTCTTTGATGGGCCTCTTTTTACAGCAAAGAGAAATATATAAGAAAATGAACAGAACTGTCAGAGCATTATGGGGGAGATTTATCAAAAGTGGTGGGAAGGAAAACTAGCTTAGTTGCCTATAGCAACCAATCAGATTCCACCTTTCATTTTTCAGAGCTCCTTTGGAAAATAAATGGTGGAGACTGATTGGTTGCTATGGAAACTAGGCTAGTTTTCATCCTACACCAGTTTTGATCAATCTCCCCCTTTGTTCACACTATGGAAAGTCTACACATTTGCTGTAATTTAACCGAAAAGTACATTATGAAAGCTGCAGATCACACCTTGTCCAGAGGGAATTGTCTGGGACTGCCAATGCCGTCTGCATCACAGTGGGGCCTGATGTCAGTGTACTACGCATTCCCTCAGAATTTTGGAACCAGTGGTTGGCCTTATGATGGCATAACAGTGATTTAATGCAGACTAGTTGCTATGGATGCTCCGCCTAGTTACTGTTTTTGTATCCCTAGCAACTGGACCATCTTGTCAGTAGTCAAGCTGTTGTAACCTCCATCTCAGCCATGGGAATCATATTTTTCTCAATATAAATGTGCTTGAAATTTTTCTTTAAAATTGGTAATAGTTGACAGTGGAAGAGGAATTGATATGATTGTAGGAACAATCAAAGGAAACCCAAACATAGAAAATACACAACAAATGAAAAATATCCAGACATTTATTTTTTTCCTTCATAGCAATGTGGACTCCTTCCTCATGTTCCTGTAAACCATCTATTTTCCTTCCTGCTCTCACAGTCCTGTGTCTGGTATCAGATAGAGCCTCCTCCACTGCCGTGTCCACAATAGGACACAAAGAAAGCTAAGTCCCACCGCCTTTTGTCAAGTCCCACCCATCTGTTGCACATCAGCCAAAAAAAGATGATCGGGAAATAAGCCTATGTGTCCTCTGCAGAACATCTACACGTTATCATGAACTTGCAGAAAATCTTGAAGGCCGACAGTCAGTGCAAGTTTCTGTTTTCTTATCTTACAGGTTCAGTGTCTCCTTAAAATGAATCTCCTCCTCCTATCATTCTGCTGTCTTTAGGTCTAAAATTTTGACCTGGTTAATTTCTTAATATATTTTATAGTGGAAGGAACTTCATTTTTCAGATACACTGCTCCAAATCTCAAACATAGACATAATTTTACAAGTAAACATGCCTGCTGCTTGCAGCCACCACTAGAGGGAGCTTGCGGCATACTGAGCTAATATTGAGCTCAAAGTATAATTTCTTGTAGTAAGCTCTTAAGCTCCCCCTAGTGGTGACTACAAGCAGTAAAAATCTTATTTCCATGGAATCTGTTACCAGCAACATCCCTATCCAACTGTTTGCATAGACACATAGCTGTAGTTCACCAATTTAAAAAGCTATTTTTCTTTTGTTGATCAGGCACATTTCCTGAGGTATGATACTTTTTCTTAATATTCAAATTAGGCCTTTGGTGCAATGAGTGTGTCATCGTTGCTTTTGTTGCATCCAAGCTCCATATCTTTCTGTTGCCAGTCTGGTTTTCTGCTTTGAATGTCAGGGCTAAGCAGTGGCAAAGCAGAGAGGGAGGGGCTGGCCACAGAAATTAGTGGAGCTTAGGTGCAATATGAGCAACGGTGATGTCCTTATTGCACTAAAGGCCTAATTTGTAAAGTCAGAATAAGTATCATAACTTGTGAATGGAGCCGCGGATCGACAAAACAAAAACAGCGTTTTAATCAGGTGAAGTGCAGCTATATGTCTATGCAAAAATATTCCTTCAAGGGGTTGTATTATATATCAGAAAAAATATACAGTACAGACCAAAAGTTTGGACACACCTTCTCATTCAAAGAGTTTTCTTTATTTTCATGACTATGAAAATTGTAGATTCACACTGAAGGCATCAAAACTATGAATTAACACATGTGGAATTATATACATAACAAAAAAGTGTGAAACAACTGAAAATATGTCATATTCTAGGTTCTTCAAAGTAGCCACCTTTTGCTTTGATTACTGCTTTGCACACTCTTGGAATTCTCTTGATGAGCTTCAAGAGGTAGTCACCTGAAATGGTTTTCACTTCACAGGTGTGCCCTGTCAGGTTTAATAAGTGGGATTTCTTGCCTTATAAATGGGGTTGGGGCCATCAGTTGCGTTGTGGAGAAGTCAGGTGGATACACAGCTGATAGTCTTACTGAATAGACTGTTAGAATTTGTATTATGGCAAGAAAAAAGCAGCTAAGTAAAGAAAAACGAGTGGCCATCATTACTTTAAGAAATTAAGGTCAGTCAGTCCGAAAAATTGGGAAAACTTTGAAAGTGTCCCCAAGTGCAGTCACAAAAACCATCAAGCGCTACAAAGAAACTGGCTCATATGCGGAACGCCCCAGGAAAGGAAGACCAAGAGTCACCTCTGCTGCGGAGGATAAGTTGCTCCGAGTCACCAGCCTCAGAAATCGCAGGTTAACAGCAGCTCAGATTAGAGACCAGGTCAATGCCACACAGAGTTCTAGCAGCAGACACATCTCTAGAACAACTGTTAAGAGGAGACTGTGTGAATCAGGCCTTCATGGTAGAATATCTGCTAGGAAACCACTGCTAAGGACAGGCAACAAGCAGAAGAGACTTGTTTGGGCTAAAGAACACAAGGAATGGACATTAGACCAGTGGAAATCTGTGCTTTGGTCTGATGAATCCAAATTTGAGATCTTTGGTTCCAACCACCGTGTCTTTGTGCGATGAAGAAAAGGTGAACGGATGGACTCTACATGCCTGGTTCCCACCGTGAAGCATGGAGGAGGAGGTGTGATGGTGTGGGGGTGCTTTGCTGGTGACACTGTTGGGGATTTATTCAAAATTGAAGGCATACTGAACCAGCATGGCTACCACAGCATCTTGCAGCGGCATGCTATTCCATCCGGTTTGCGTTTAGTTGGACCATCATTTATTTTTCAACAGGACAATGACCCCAAACACACCTCCAGGCTGTGTAGGGCTATTTGACCATGAAGGCAAAAGGGCCAACAAGTGCTAAGCATCTCTGGGAACTCCTTCAAGACTGTTGGAAGACCATTTCAGGTGACTACCTCTTGAAGCTCAAAAAGAGAATGGCAAGAGTGTGCAAAGCAGTAATCAAAGCAAAAGGTGGCTACTTTGAAGAACCTAGAATATGACATATTTTCAGTTGTTTCACACTTTTTTGTTATGTATATAATTCCACATGTGTTAATTCATAGTTTTGATGCCTTCAGTGTGAATCTACAATTTTCATAGCCATGAAAATAAAGAAAACTCTTTGAATGAGAAGGTGTGTCCAAACTTTTGGTCTGTACTGTATATCATATATCAAATATCATAAATAAATATCAAGAAATAAATCAGCTCAGTATTTTAAACCTATTTAGAGAAAACATGGTATTCAGGTCTGGTATTCACTTCAAAGGGCTTGTCCAGGATTTTGATATTAATGACTTATCCTCAGGATAGGCCATCAATATCAGATCAGCAGAGGTCCAACTACCCGCACCCCCACTAATCGGCTGTTTAGTTTGGAACCGGAACTACACAGCTCTGTCCATTTTGTAGTGGACGGAGCTGGGAACATCAGCGCTGCTTCTATTCACTTCAATGGATGCAGTTTTACAAGCTCTTCTACTAATCAATGGAGAAATGTGTGTCGTTCCAGCACCTACTGGAGCCAACTAAGTAGATGTTTGGCGGGGGTGCAGGGCCGCAGATCTTATATTGATGGGCTATCCTGAGAATAGGTCACCAATATCAAAATCCTGGACAATCCCTTGAATGAATTGTACTACATTTCTATGTCTTATTATGGCTTAATTATTAATCTGTAATTACGTACAATTAGTATTTTACTTTTATTTGGAGAGCATACGGCTGCTATCATATCTGTAATCATTAAAATGGGGATAATTGACCTCTGTAGGAATGCAGAGAGCACATAAAGGAAACACGGGCCAGTTCTTTCCATTCGTCCATAATAACCTTCTATAAGTAAATCAAGGTGTGTCCACTTTTACTACAACGTGACTTACACTTTTTGTCTTGTCTGAAAAATGAACACACTCCCTTGTAGCAAGAAATAGAAAAATGGCTTATTACCATTAATCATATGATGAAAATCCAATTAGTCCCTTTTCCATTCCTAGTATGGTTTAAGAGGCCATTTAGATGATGTATTTGGCAATGAACATGTCACTAGCGGAGAGCAAGTAGAGATTTAATTGCTGAAGGTGAACTTGCTATGACAACAGGGATAACGCATATTCTGCCTGTGCCCTCCCCTCGTATCTCAGATCACCAGGAACTGTAACGTTGCTTCATGTGGCACACCATCTAATACATAGGAGCTTGTTTAACTGCAGACCTGAGCATTATGTCCAATCACCCCCAAATGCCAGTCTGCTCATTTCTTCGAAACCTAATTTTAGTCTCCATTTAATATGAAGAATACGTACATCTTAGGGTTGGTTCACACTAGCGTTATGGAGTCCGTTATGGCTTTCCGTTATAACAGGGTTATAACGGAACATAACGGAATCCATAGGATGGAATGTAAAATGGAAGCCTTTAAGAGGCATTCTGTTTTGCTCCATCCTAATAGAAGTCTATGGGAATCAAAACGTATCGACAGGACTTTGTTTTCCGTCTTGCATATCGGGAACCAGACGGATACGTTTTGATTCCCATAGACTTCTATTAGGACGGAGAGCAAACGGAATGCCTTTTAAAGGCGTCCGTTTTGCATTCCGTCATAATGCAAGACGCCCTTCTGTCTTATGGATTCCGTTATGTTCCGTTATAACCCTGATATAACGGAAAGCCATAACAGACTCCATAACGCTAGTATGAACCCACCCTTATGCTCTTACAGATGATGGCAATTTATCTGGATCTTTCCTAGACAATAACGGAACTAACACCTTCCATCCAAATGTACAATAAGAAGGTTACCTGAAGTGTATCCGGTTGTCTTGCACTGTCCTTGTTTCACTTGCTTTATACAATCAATATACAGATCCTTCTCAAAAAATTAGCATATTGTGATAAAGTTCATTATTTTCTGTAATGTACTGATAAACATTAGACTTTCATATATTTTAGATTCATTACACACCAACTGAAGTAGTTCAAGCCTTTTATTGTTTTAATAGTGATGATTTTGGCATACAGCTCATGAAAACCCAAATTTCCTATCTAAAAAAATTAGCATATTTCATCCGACCAATAAAAGAAAAGTGTTTTTAATACAAAAAAAGTCAACCTTCAAATAATTATGTTCAGTTCTGCACTCAATACTTGGTGGGGAATCCTTTTGCAGAAATGACTGCTTCAATGCGGCGTGGCATGGAGGCAATCAGCCTGTGGCACTGCTGAGGTGTTATGGAGGCCCAGGATGCTTCGATAGCGGCCTTAAGCTCATCCAGAGTGTTTGGTCTTGCGTCTCTCAACTTTCTCTTCCCAATATCCCACAGATTCTCTATGGGGTTCAGGTCAGGAGAGTTGGCAGGCCAATTGAGCACAGTAATACCATGGTCAGTAAACCATTTACCAGTGGTTTTGGCACTGTGAGCAGGTGCCAGGTCGTGCTGAAAAAAGAAATCTTTATCTCCATAAAGCTTTTCAGCAGATGGAAGCATGAAGTGCTCCAAAATCTCCTGATAGCTAGCTGCATTGACCCTGCCCTTGATAAAACACAGTGGACCAACACCAGCAGCTGACATGGCACCCCAGACCATCACTGACTGTGGGTACTTGACACTGGACTTCAGGCATTTTGGCATTTCCCTCTCCCCAGTCTTCCTCCAGACTCTGGCACCTTGATTTTCGAATGACATGCAAAATTTGCTTTCATCCGAAAAAAGCACTTTGGACCACTGAGCAACAGTCCAGTGCTGCTTCTCTGTAGCCCAGGTCAGGCGCTTCTGCCGCTGTTTCTGGTTCAAAAGTGGCTTGACCTGGGGAATGCGGCACCTGTAGCCCATTTCCTGCACACGCCTGTACACGGTGGCTCTGGATGTTTCTACTCCAGACTCAGTCCACTGCTTCCGCAGGTCCCCCAAGGTCTGGAATCGGTCCTTCTCCACAATCTTCCTCAGGGTCCGGTCACCTCTTCTCGTTGTGCAGCGTTTTCTGCCACACTTTTTCCTTCCCACAGACTTCCCACTGAGGTGCCTTGATACAGCACTCTGGGAACAGCCTATTCATTCAGAAATTTCTTTCTGTGTCTTACCCTCTTGCTTGACGGTGTCAATGATGGCCTTCTGGACAGCAGTCAGGTCGGCAGTCTTACCCATGATTGCGGTTTTGAGTAATGAACCAGGCTGGGAGTTTTTAAAAGCCTCAGGAATCTTTTGCAGGTGTTTAGAGTTAATTAGTTGATTCAGATGATTAGGTTAATAGCTCGTTTAGAGCAGTGTTTCCCAACCAGTGTGCCTCCAGCTGTTGCAAAACTACAACTCCCAGCATGCCCGCACAGCCAAAGGCTGTCCAGGCATGCTGGGAGTTGTAGTTTTGCAACAGCTGGAGGCACACTGGTTGGGAAACACTGGTTTAGAGAACCTTTTCATGATATGCTAATTTTTTTAGATAGGAATTTGGGGTTTTCATGAGCTGTATGCCAAAATCATCAATATTAAAACAATAAAAGGCTTGAACTACTTCAGTTGGTGTGTAATGAATCTAAAATATATGAAAGTCTAATGTTTATCAGTACATTACAGAAAATAATGAACTTTATCACAATATGCTAATTTTTTTAGAAGGACCTGTATATACATTTGCCTCACTTATCACCAAAGTAGATCAAACTTTTTTTTTTATTTATACCTTTTTGGAATTTGTTAAATTTTGATCATTTTTTTGGGAAGGCAAGGTTAGCTAAAAAACAAACAAAAAAAACCCCAGACAATTCTGGCTTGTTCATCATGTAGGTTAAACAATGGAATAAATTAATAGACAATACCAATTTTATCTTATTTTATCTTATCTTTATTTTTATTTATTTATTAAATATGAGTGAAATTGTGTGTGTGTATATATATATATATATATATATATATATATATATATATATGTATATATATATATATATATATATATATATAATGTATATTTAGGCCTCTTTCACACAACCGTATGGCTTTTTCAGTGTTTTTCGATCCGTTTTTCACTAATCCGTTGTTCTGTTTTTTGTTTTCATTGTGTTTCCATTTCTGTTCCGTTTTTCCATATGGCATATACAGTATACAGTAATCACATAGAAAAAATTGGACTGGGCATAACATTTTCAATAAATGGTTCAGCAAAAACGGCACGGATACGAAAGACATACGGATGCATTTCTGTATGTGTTTCTGTTTCTTTTGTGGACCCATTGACTTGAATGGAGCCACGGAATGTGTTTTTTTGGGCAATAATAGGACACATTCTATCTTTCAACAGAACGGAAATACAGAAACGGAATGCATACAGAGTACATTCAGTTTTTTTTGCGGAACCATTCAAATGAATGGTTCCGTATACAGATCGTATATGAAACGCAAAAAACGGCCCGTAAACGGGAAAAAAAAACGGTCGTGTGAAAGAGGCCTTAGGGGACTTGAACCTGGAATTATTTGATTGCTTGTATTATAGACAGATTTACCAGAGGCAGAATGTAATAGAGCCTAGAACATGGCATCCCTGAAAGTGTTCAGCAGCTGCCATGACAACTACCTGGCACACAGCAATTGCACTCATGGGAAGCAGATTGGAGGACAGAGGGAATTCCCTTCCTCCGTTTTAACGTTCAGATGGTGCGGTTGTTGACTGTGGCATCTGTGGGGTTAAACTGCTGGGTTGGCAAAGAGGGGAGTTGGCATATGCACTCTGTGCCATGAAAGGGTAGGAAACAGTGCCGCTCTGTGCTCTACCCGCACCACTCTCCCTATGTACATGTACGATCTGTCCTATGTTAAGACCCACAACTGCACAAAAATCCCTTCTTAGATAATTGTAGGGGCCTAACCCAAAATGGGAAAAGGAAAGACAGACAGAAAGAGGTGAAAACCAGACAGGCAAACCCAGGACGGGATCAGGATCCAAATACAGAAAAAGGTACACAGTAAAGTGAAACCAGGAGTAAACATCAAATACCAAGTCAGCAAGCAAAGACGTGGTCGCAACAAGCAGAGTCAAATACCAGGAGGTCACGTCAGAGGCAAATGTCAAAGAAACTGGCAAAAGGTGGGGAATAAAGAGGAACAACACACACAGCTAGCTAGTGAAGCAAGAATACCAATCACAGGCACATGTGGCCAGCATCTGCCTGTCTTGAATGGCCCACCTCAGGGAGCATGTGACACTAACACATAGTCTGAATGGTCTGGCATCTTGACTCCCTGACAAGTTGCGCAGCCCCTCTGTCAGCGGGGCTGGTTGCTGTAACAACAGAGTGCCCTCAGTGCCACCACCATATTGTGGCCAGACTCACCCCGAGAAAGCAGACAGGTAAGTGCATGACATTCTGCATAAGTAGATTTTGGTGCCAGTGGAAAGCTGAAGCCACACTTGAGAAAGGAGATACTAGGACACTCTTTATCTTACGCTTCAAAGAGGATTTTATTAATGTACATGACTTTTATCAGGTTCAGATAAATTAAAGGGGTTGTCCAGAGCTGAACCTGGACATAACTTCTTCTTCACTCATTTAGCATGTCTGAGTTGAGCATCGGAGCATTACTTGCTCCCTTGCTCTCCCTTGTCCTGTGCTGCATAGCGCAGGGCAAGCTCTGTTTTATTGACATCCTCACTATTCTAGGCAGAGGCTTCTGCCTGGCAGTGATCCCAGTGACGTCACCGGCACAAATGGGCGGCTTCTAAAACAGCCTAGGGCAGAGCTATAGACCGCCCATTTGTGCTGGTGACACCACCAGGATCACTGCTAGGCAGAAGTCTCCACCTGGTATACTCATGTGGAGCCCGGTATGTCACCAGCACTAAAGAAAATAGACCGTGCAGCGGGGGGCAGGGGGGAGCATCAGAGAAAGTAATGCTCCGATGTTCCACTCAGACATGCTAAATGAGTGAAGAAGAGGTTATGTCCAGGTTCAGCTCTGAACCCAGACAACCCCTTTAATTACATTGTATCCGGTGGTACTCATATATCACAGAACGTTTTGCTCAACTTCTGACCTTCATCAGCATATGAGTCTGAATAGAGAAGCCTAGACATGTGGAGATCTGGACCAGAAATTAGGAGAGTCCTCCACTCATGCCACTTATTATAGGCTATAGGAGATACAGAAACAGCCAAGTGACTAGGGGGCACATTTATTAGGACCGGCGTTTTAGATGCTGGTCTTAATAAAGCCCTATTGTAGAGTAATTCACGGCACTCAAAATTTTTATGTGAATAAAGAAGGTCATTTTATTTGAAATGCCACTAATGAATATTAATTACATAGGACAACGTTTCGGTCCTCCCGGACCTTGTTCACGGCCTGTTAATTACAATAACATACAATCAGTATATAGAGAAATTAAGCAAATTTTTTTTAATTTTAACAAAAAAAGATTACAATCATATAGGGGCAAGTCTATCTATGTATATATATATATATATATATATATATATATATATATACACACAATATCCTATACTATATTTATATTCTAGGCTGCAAATATAAATCAATGGATAATCTGATCATGGGATGGTAGTCACAGAAATATATGTATAGATTATTTACATCAAAGGCATGAGGAGGCATCAAATAGCCAAATAATACTTAAATCAAACAAGAAAACACGAAAATAAGAGAATCAAAACTTGTCAGAAATATTTGAAACAAATTATGGCTTTTATGCAGCTCTTAATTGAGACACAATACAATATTGAGCAAAGAACCTCTATAAAAAGTTACTATATATATATATATATATATATATATATATATGAGGAGGACTGCTGCAATCAATTAAACCATTCAGAGTCAGTGGGTCCATGTAGGTGTCACATTCCATGTAGTGTATCGATTATCTAGCATACTAAATGGAAACAAATTGACCTAGTAATTTCAAGCAGTGGAATGATGAACACATGCATAGACCGATCCATAAGATAAGGTGCATAGAATTATCAATATCAAGAGTGGCGTTGCCCTGGGTGGCCTGCGCATGTCCGGTATTTATGCTGGGCCTGGTAGAAACGTCATACAACCGGATGTCCGCATTCGTAATTGAAATGGCGGAAGTCCGGTTATTCGTAATATTCGATTATATTTTCGAAAAAAAATCGCTAAAATGCAAAAAAAAAAAGAAAATCCGAAAATTTGGAAAATCGGATCGAGAAATCAAAATATTTGATCCGTGATCGAAAATTATAAAATAATCGTCTAGAGTTATCAATAAATTCATGTACATGGTGTTAATTCAGCACAAGCTAAAATCCTCACCTTGCAATCCAAATAAATATCGGAGAACAGGCTGCATGCAAGCATCAATAAGTCAAATATCAAATGATAGCTGAAGGAGTATTATCAATAGATAAGTATATTAGTGTATTGGTATATTAATATATTAGTTAACTTCAAGTTTTGATTCTCTTATTTTCGTGTTTTCTTGTTTGCTTTAAGTATTATTTGGCTATTTGATGCCTCCTCATGCCTTTGATGTAAACAATCTATAGATATATTTCTGTGACTACCATCCCATGATCAGATTATCCATTGATTTATATTTGCAGCCTAGAATATTAATATAGTATAGGATATTGTGTGTATATATATATACATAGATAGACTTGCCCCTATATGATTGTAATCTTTTTTTGTTAAAATTTTTTTTGCTTAATTTCTCTATATACTGATTGTATGTTATTGTAATTAACAGGCCGTTAACAAGGTCCGGGAGGACCGAAACGTTGGCCTATGTAACTGATATTCATTAGTGGCATTTCAAATAACATTACCTTCTTTATTCACATCAAAATTTTGAGTGCCGTGAATTACTCTACAATATTACTCCGGAGGAAACCTCCATCACTGAGCACCGAAGATAACACTATACTTAGTAAAGTGCCAGCCATCAATTCTGTTCATTAACCACCTCAGATCCCCTAGCTTAAACCCCCTTAATGACCAGACCACTTTTTACAATTCTGCACTACACTACTTTCACGGTTTATTGCTCGGTCATACAACTTACCACCCAAATGAATTTTACCTCCTTTTCTTCTCACTAATAGAGCTTTCATTTGGTGGTATTTCATTGCTGCTGACATTTTTACTTTTTTTTGTTATTAATCGAAATTTGCAGATTTTTTTGCAAAAAAAATGACATTTTTTACTTTCAGTTGTAAGATTTTTCAACTAAAACTACATTTCTATATAAATTTTTCTCTAAATTTATTGTTCTACATGTCTTTGATTTAAAAAATGCAATAAGTGTATATTTATTAGTTTGCGCAAAAGTTATAGCGTTTAGAAACTATGGTACAAAAATGTGAATTTCCGCATTTTGAAGCAGCTCTGACTTTCTGAGCACCTGTCATGTTTCCCGAGGTTCTACAATGCCCAGACAGTAGAAACACCCCACAAATGACCCCATTTCAGAAAGTAGACACCCTAAGGTATTCGCTGATGGGCATAGTGAGTTCATAGAAATTTTTATTTTTTGTCACAAGTTAGCGGAAAATAATGATTATTTTCTTTTTCTTACAATGTCTCATATTCCACTAACTTGTGACATAAAATAAAAACTTCCATGAACTTACTATGCCCATCACAAAATACCTTGCGGTGTCTTCTTTCCAAAATGGGGTCACTTGTGGGGTATTTATACTTCCCTGGCATTTTAGGGGCCCTAATGCGTGAGAAGTAGTTTGAAATCCAAATGTGTCAAAAATGCCCTGTGAAATCCTAAAGGTGCTCTTTAGAATTTGGGCCCCTTTGCCCACCTAGGCTGCAAAAATGTGTCACACATGTGGTATCGCCGTACTCAGGAGAAGTAGGGCAATGTGTTTTGGGGTGTATTTTTACATATACCCATGCTGGGTGAGAGAAATATCTCTTTAAAAGTCAACTTTTCCCATTTTTTTTATACAAAGTTGTCATTTGACAGAGATATTTCTCTCACCCAGCATGGGTATATGTAAAAATACACCCCAAAACACATTGCCCAACTTCTCCTGAGTACGGCGATACCACATGTGTGACATTTTTTTGCAGCCTAGGTGCGCAAAGGAGCCCAAATTCCAATGAGTACCTTTTAGGATGGCATTTTTAGGCATTTGGATTCCAGACTTCTTCTCACGCTTTAGGGCCCCTAAAATGCCAGGGCAGTATAAATACCCTACATGTGACCCCATTTTGGAAAGAAGACACCCCAAGGTATTCCGTGAGGGGCATGGCAAAGTCCTAGAATATTATTTTTTTTGCACAAGTTAGCGGAAAATGATTTTGTAAGAGAAAAAAAAAAATTTCCGCTAACTTGTGCCAAAAAAAATATATATATATTCTAGGAACTCACCATGCCCCTCACGGAATACCTTGTGGTGTCTTCTTTCCAAAATGGGGTCACATGTGGGGTATTTATACTGCCCTGGCATTTTAGGGGCCCTAAAGCGCGAGAAGAAGTCTGGAATATAAATGTAAAACATTTTTTACGCATTTGGATTCCGTGAGGGGTATGGTGAGTTCATGTGAGATTTTATTTTTTGTCACAAGTTAGTGGAATATGAGACTTGTAAAAAAAAAAAAAGAAAAAAAAATCTATTTCCACTAACTTGTGCCAAAAAAATAAATTCTTCTATGAACTCGCCATGCCCCTCAAAAGTGATCTTTTTATAGCGCCGCAGCGATTTTACGGTGTTTTTGCAGTGATCAGAAAAAAAAATTCTGTCACTGCGGTAGGGCAGACTGAACGCAAGTGTGCGCACAAGATCAGGCCTTATCAGGCGAACACTGCGTTTTTTGTAGAGCCTATAGAACATGTCCTATGGACAGTGGTGTTTGGTGTTACATACAGAGCTGCCTGTGTCCTCTGGTGGTCGATCCAAGCAAAAGGGACCACCAGAGGACCAGGTAGCAGGTATATCAGACTCTGTTATCAAAACGGCGTCTGATATACCTTTCAAGGGTTAAAAAAATCGCATCTACAGCCTGCCAGCGAACGATAGCCGCTGGCAAGCTGTAGATGCACTCGTTTACCTCCTTTTCCTGTGAACGATTGCTCCTGTGTGCGCGCGTTCACAGGGAATTTCGCGTCACGTGAGATGACGCGTAGATACGTCAAGGAGGAATGAATCGACCGCCTCTGGAACGCGATCCTGTGTTAGGCGGTCCGGAGGCGGTTAATAAAGCCCTAAGCTGGTGGTGGATCTGCCAAAGTTATGAAGAGGCCTCTCCATAACTTTGGAGCATTCAGCGCCAGTTCTAAAAGTAAGACAGCTTCCTAGCTACGCCTAACTTAGGAGTATTTCAGTATAATAAATGACCCCCTAGGTTTTTTTCTTTTTTAAAACAAAAAGTGAAACGAGTATGATACATTTTTTAAGCTAGGGTAGAATGTGATAAAATTCGTGGGGTAATAATTTGGTCTCTTTGTTTACATTTTCTCCAAAGGGACTTTAATGGTTTAACATAACCAGACGATGATGGTACACTGCCAAGACTGTGTGACGGGCACACCCTTGCCGATGTGTTCATGTTTTTCATATGTAGAAGTCATCCTTAAAAGGGCATCTATCAATAGATCTATGCCTATGACACTGTCTGACCTGTTGCATGTGTGCTTGGCAGCTGAAGGCATCTGTGTTGGTCCCATGTTAATATGTTCCTGCATTGCTGAGAAAACTAATGTTTAATATATGCAGATGAGCCTATAGAAGAAATGGGGGGGGGGGTACCTTTATACCTAGAGGCTCTGCTCTCTGAAACTGCTGCGCCATCTGCACCTTGACAAATTCAGGACTGTTGGCAACTATGTATACAGCTCACTCAGTTACTGGCCTAGGAACCACGGAGTCATAGAGAGACACTTCATGCTGTGATATGGAAAATATGTAAGAACCAGAAATAAAAGGGAACAGGAGGCCTGAACATTGTAAAAGTTGGGAACACATACTGTATTCCGTAAATGCCAAGTGGTGGCTGATTTTTCATTTTTGACTGGAGTAGTCCTTTAACCCCTTAATGACACGGCCATAGTTCACCTTAAGGACCAGGCCATTTTTTGAAAATCTGACCAGTGTCACTTTATGTGTGAATAACTTTTGCCCATCCAGGCCATTCTAAAAAAAGTACCAAATTTACCAAAAATGTGGAAAAATTAGCAAATTTCCAAGTTTCAATTTCTCTACTTCTATAATACACAGTAATACCTCCAAAAATAGTTATTAATTTACATTCCCCATATGTCTACTTTATGTTTGGATCATTTTGGGAATGCTGTTTTATTTTTGGGGGATGCTACAAGGCTTAGAAGTTTAGAAGCAAATCTTGAAATTTTTCAGAAAATTTCTAAAACCACCTTTTTCAGGACCAGTTCAGGTCTGAAGTCACTTTGTGAAGCTTACATAATAGAAACCACCCCAAAATGACCCCATTTTACAAACTACATTCCTAAAGGTATTCAAAACAGATTTTACAAACTTTGTTAACGCGTGTTTCACAAGAATTAATGGAAAATAGAGATAACATTTCAAAATTTCACTTTTTTTGGCAGATTTTCCATTTGAATCCATTTTTTCCAGTTACAAAGCAAGGGTTAACAGCCAAATAAAACTCAATATTTATGGCGCTGATTCTGTAGTTTACAGGAACACCCTATATGTGGTCGTAAACTGCTGTACGGGCACACGGCAGGGTGCAGAAGGAAATGAATGCCATACGGTTTTTGGAAGGCAAATTTTGAGGACTGTTTTTTTGACACCATGTCCCATTTTAAGCCCCCCTGATGCACCCCTAGAGTAGAAACTCAAAACAAGTGACTCCATTTTGGAAACTATGGTATAGGGTGGCAGTTTTGTTGGTACTATTTTAGGGTACATATGATTTTTGGTTGCTCTATATTACACTTTTTGTGAGGTAAGGTAACAAGAAATAGCTGTTGGCACCGTTTTTATTTTGTTATTTACAACTTTCATCTGACAGGTTAGATCGCGTGGTATTTTTATAGAGCAGGTTATTACGGACGGGGCGATACCTAATATGTGTAGTGAATTACATTTTTTTAATTTTTAATCAGTGATAATTTTGTTTTGTTTTTTAACTTTTTTTCACTTTTTTTTTTTTTGACCCAGACCCACTTGGTTCTTGAAGATCCAGTGGGTCTGATGTCTGTATAATACAGTACATTACACTATATATATCACTAGGATTTATTACCTATGTCAGATAGGTGTGGGTCCCACTTCTGGGACCTGCTCCTGTCTCCAGAAAGGAGCACCCAAAGTGAAGGAGAGCTCATCATCCATGCAAAGCTGGCTCTCCAATCACCGCTATGGTACTGCTGGAGGTAGTTGAGCCAGCACTTGCCTATTTTTAAAACTCCCATAGCAGTAAATGGAAGGTAGCTATTCTTGTGCTCTCCTTCATTTTGGTGGGTCCATTCTGGAGATAGAGAAGTTTGACCCACACCTATCTCTCATTGATGGCATATCCTTAGGATATGCCACTAATGTCAGAGATAAGACAATCCCTTTAAATACTCATTTTTTTATTAATATACTTTTAGCCAAGGAGACCGTCTAAAATCAACAGCCACTGCATGTCAGATTATGACTACTGTTGAGCGCGAATATTCAAATAGCAAATTTTAATCTCAAATATCGTCACTTCTATATTTAATAATATAGTGCTATATATTCGTAAGGACAAATATTCTAAAAAACAAATATATAGCACTATCTTCAATATAGTGCTATATATTCGTAATGACCAATATTCATAATTTTTTTTTTATCTAAACACATGACTCCTCCCTGCTTCTTGCTTGTGGGCCAATGAGTCATTGGCCCCCAAGCAACTTAAGCAGGAAGGAATCATGACTTCAGATGGAAAAAAAATTACGAATATTCGTCATCACGATTATATAGAACTATATTAACCCCTTAGGGACCCATGACATACCGGTACGGCATGGATCCCGAGTCCTTAAGGACCCATGATGTACCGGTACGTCATGTATAATTCTGATCACCACCGCCCGACGGGCGGTGATCGGAACCTGGTGCCTGCTCAAATCATTGAGCAGGCACCTAGGCTAAATGCGCGGGGGGGTCCCGTGACCCCCCCGTGGCGGCGATCACTGCAAACCGCAGGTCAATTCAGACCTGCGGTTTGTGGCAATTCAATGTTGCGGCGGCAGTGGTCGGTGGTGCTATCGGGTCCCCATGGGGCTGTGGAGGGGACCCGATGGCATGGAAGGCAGCGCGATGCCTTCCGGTAAAGAGCCTGTGTGATCCAGCCCCAGGCCCCGGAAGCTGTATGAGTAATACACACAGTATTACTCATACAGCCAATGCATTCCAATACAGAAGTATTGGAATGCATTGGAAAGGAACATACCCCCAAAAGTTCAAGTCCCAAAGTGGGACAAAGAATAAAGTGAAAAAAAGTGTGAAAAAATAAAGTTTTCCCCCCAAAAAATTAAAAGTTTCAAGTAAAAATAAACACAAACGTCATTTTCCCAAAATAAAATAAAATAAAATTGGTAAAAAATAGGGGGAAAAAAAGTATAGATATTAGGTATCGCCGCTTCCGTATCGACCGACTCTATAAACATATCACATGACCTAACCCCTCAGATGAACACTGTAAAAAATTTAAACTGTGCTAAATAAACAATTTTTTTGTCACCTTACATCACAAAAAGTACAACAGCGAGCGATCAAAAAGACGTTTGCCCACCAAAATAGTATCAATCTAACCGTAATCTCATCCCGCAAAAAATGTGACCCTACCTGAGACAATCGCCCAAAAAATAAAAAAACTATGGCTCAGAATATGGAGACACTAAAACAATTTTTTTTTTGTTTTACACAATAAAAGTATACATATTTGGTATCGCCGCATTCATATCGACCGGCTCTATAAAAATATCACATAACCTCAGAATATGGAGACACTAAAACATGATTTTTTTTTGTTTCAAAAATGATATTATTGTGTAAAACTTACATAAATAAAAAAAGTATACATATTAGGTATTGCCGCGTCCGTATCGACCGTCTCTATAAACCATTTTTTGTCACCTTACATCACAAAAAGTGTAAAAGCAAGCGATCAAAAAGTCATACGCACACCAAAATAGTGGCAATAAAACTGTAATCTCATCCTGCAAAAATCATACCTTACCCAAGGTAATTGCCCAAAAACTGAAAAAATTATGTCTCTCAGACTATGGAAACACTAAAACATAATTTTTTTCAATTCAAAAATTAAATCATTGTGTAAAACTTACATAAATAAAAAAAATTGTATACATATTAGGTATCGCCGCATCTGTGACAACCTGGTCTATAAAAATATCACATGATCTAAACTGTCAGATGAATGTTAATAACAAAAAATAAAAACGGTGCCAAAACAGCTATTTCTTGTTATCTTGCCTCACAAAAAGTGTAATATAGAGCAAACAAAAATCATATGTACCCTAAACTAGTATCAACAATACTGCCACCCTATCCCATAGTTTCTAAGATGGGGCCGCTTTCTTGTAGTTTCTACTCTAGGGGTGCATCAGGGGGGCTTCAAATGGGACATGGTTTTAAAAAAAACAGTCCAGCAAAATCTGCCTTCCAAAAACCGTATGGCATTCCTTTCCTTCTGCGCCCTGCCGTGTGCCCGTACAGCTGTTTACAACCACATATGGGGTGTTTCTGTAAACTACAGAATCAGGGCTATAAATATAGATTTTTGTTTGGCTGTTAACCCTTGCTTTGTTACTGGGAAAAATGGATTAAAATGGAAAATTTGGCAAAAAATTGAAATTCTAAAATTTCATCTCCATTTGCCAATAACTCTTGTGGAACACCTAATGGGTTAAACAACATTTGTAAAATCTGTTTTGAATACCTTGAGGGGTGTAGTTTCTTAGATGGGGTCACTTTCATGGAGTTTCTACTCTAGGGTTGCATCAAGGGGGCTTCAAATGGGACATGGTGTAAAAAAAAACAGTCCAGCAAAACCTGCCTTCCAAAAACCATATGGCATTCCTTTCCTTCTGCGCCCTGCCGTGTGCCCGTACAGCGGTTTACGACCACATATGTGGTGTTTCTGTAAACTACAGAATCAGGGCCATAAATATTGACTTTGGTTTGGCTGTTAACCCTTGCTTTGTAACTGGAAAAAAAAATATTAAAATGGAAAATCTGCCAAAAAAGTTAAATTTTGAAATTTTATCTCTATTTTCCATTAATTCTTGTGGAACACCTAAATTGTTAACAAAGTTTGTAAAATCAGTTTTGAATACCTTGAGGGGTGTAGTTTATAGAATAGGGTCATTTTGGGGTGGTTTCTATTATGTATGCCTCACAAAGTGACTTCAGACCTGAACTGGTCCCTAAAAATTTGGTTTTTGAAAATTTCTGAAAAATTTCAAGATTTGCTTCTAAACTTCTAAGCCTTGTAACATCCCCAAAAAAATAATGAAGTATACATATGGGGAATGTAAAGTAATAACTATTTTTGAAGGTATTACTATGTATTATAGAAGTAGAGAAATTGAAACTTGGAAATTTGCAATTTTTTACTTCATTTTTGGTAAATTTTGTATTTTTTTTATTTAAAAAAATGATTTTTTTTTACTTAATTTTACCAGTGTGATGAAGTACAATATGTGACGAAAAAACTATCTCAGAATGGCCTGGATAAGTCGAAGTGTTTTGAAGTTATCAGCACTTAAAGTGACACTGGTCAAATTTGCAAACAATGGCCAAGTCCTTAAGGTGAAATAGGGCTGAGTCCTTAACCACTTCAACCCCCCTAGCTAAAACCCCCTTAATGACCAGGCCACTTTTTACACTTCTGCACTACACTACTTTCACCGTTTATTGCTCGGTCATGCAACTTACCACCCAAATGAATTTTACCTCCTTTTCTTCTCACTAATAGAGCTTTCATTTGGTGGTATTTTATTGCTGCTGACATTTTTACTTTTTTTGTTATTAATCGAAATTTAACGATTTTTTTGCAAAAAAATGACATTTTTCACTTTCAGCTGTAAAATTTTGCAAAAAAAAACGACATCCATATATAAATTTTTCGCTAAATTTATTGTTCTACATGTCTTTGATAAAAAAAAGAATGTTTGGGCAAAAAAAATTGGTTTGGGTAAAAGTTAAAGCGTTTACAAACTATGGTACAAAAATGTGAATTTCCGGTTTTTGAAGCAGCTCTGACTTTCTGAGCACCTGTCATGTTTCCTGAGGTTCTACAATGCCCAGACAGTAGAAAAACCCCACAAATTACCCCATTTCGGAAAGTAGACACCCTAAGGTATTCGCTGATGGGCATAGTGAGTTCATAGAACTTTTTATTTTTTGTCACAAGTTAGCGGAAAATGATGATTTTTTTTTTTTTTTCTTACAAAGTCTCATATTCCACTAACTTGCGACAAAAAAATTAAAAATTCTAGGAACTCGCCATGCCCCTCACGGAATACCTTGGGGTGTCTTCTTTCCAAAATGGGGTCACTTGTGGCGTAGTTATACTGCCCTGGCAATTTAGGGGCCCAAATGTGTGAGAAGTACTTTGCAATCAAAATGTGTAAAAAATGGCCTGCGAAATCCGAAAGGTGCTCTTTGGAATGTGTGCCCCTTTGCCCACCTAGGCTGCAAAAAAGTGTGACACATCTGGTATCGCCGTACTCAGGAGAAGTTGGGGAATGTGTTTTGGGGTGTCATTTTACATATACCCATGCTGGGTGAGAGAAATATCTTGGCAAAAGACAACTTTTCAAATTTTTTATACAAAGTTGGCATTTGACCAAGATATTTCTCTCACCCAGCATGGGTACATGTAAAATGACACCCCAAAACACATTCCCCAACTTCTCCTGAGTACGTCGATACCAGATGTGTCACACTTTTTTGCAGCCTAGGTGGGCAAAGGGGCACACATTCCAAAGAGCACCTTTCAGATTTCTCAGGCCATTTTTTACACATTTTGATTGCAAAGTACTTCTCACACATTTGGGCCCCTAAATTGCCAGGGCAGTATAACTACGCCACAAGTGACCCCATTTTGGAAAGAAGACACCCCAAGGTATTCTGTGAGGGGCATGGCGAGTTCCTAGAATTTTTTATTTTTTGTCACAAGTTAGCGGAAAATTATAATTTTTTTATTTTATTTTTTTTCCTTACAAAGTCTCATATTCCACTAACTTGCGACAAAAAATAAAAAATTCTAGGAACTCGCCATGCCTCTCACGGAATACATTGGGGTGTCTTCTTTCCAAAATGGGGTCACTTGTGGCGTAGTTATACTGCCCTGGCAATTTAGGGGCCCAAATGTGTGAGAAGTACTTTGCAATCAAAATGTGTAAAAAATGGCCTGCGAAATCCGAAAGGTGCTCTTTGGAATGTGTGCCCCTTTGCCCACCTAGGCTGCAAAAAAGTGTGACACATCTGGTATCGACGTACTCAGGAGAAGTTGGGGAATGTGTTTTGGGGTGTCATTTTACATATACCCATGCTGGGTGAGAGAAATATCTTGGCAAAAGACAACTTTTCAAATTTTTTTATACAAAGTTGGCATTTGACCAAGATATTTCTCTCACCCAGCATGGGTACATGTAAAATGACACCCCAAAACACATTCCCCAACTTCTCCTGAGTACGGCGATACCAGATGTTTGACACTTTTTTGCAGCCTAGATGCGCAAAGGTGCCCAAATTCCTTTTAGGAGGGCATTTTTAGACATTTGGATCCCAGACTTCTTCTCACGCTTTCGGGCCCCTAACATGCCAGGGCAGTATAAATACCCCACATGTGACCCCATTTTGGAAAGAAGACACCCCAAGGTATTCCGTGAGGGGCATGGCGAGTTCCTCGAATTTTTTTTTTTTTGGCACAAGTTAACGGAAATTTTTTTTTTGGTATTTTCTCACAAAGTCTCCCTTTCCGCTAACTTGGGACAAAAATTTCAATCTTTCATGGACTCAATATGCCCCTCACGGAATACCTTGGGGTGTCTTCTTTCCGAAATGGGGTCACATGTGGGGTATTTATACTGCCCTGGCATTTTAGGGCCCTAAAGCGTGAGAAGAAGTCTGGAATATAAATGTCTAAAAAATGTTACGCATTTGGATTCCGTGAGGGGTATGGTGAGTTCATGTGAAATTTTATTTTTTGACACAAGTTAGTGGAATATGAGACTTAGTAAGAAAAAACTAAAACAAAAACAAACAAAAAATTTCCACTAACTTGGGCCCAAAAAAATGTCTGAATGGAGCCTTACAGGGGGTGATCAATGACAGGGGGGTGATCAGGGAGTCTATATGGGGTGATCACCCCCCTGTCATTGATCACCCCCCTGTAAGGCTCCATTCAGACGTCCGTATGATTTTTTACGGATCCACGGATACATGGATCGGATCCGCAAAACACATACGGACGTCTGAATGGAGCCTTACAGGGGGGTGATCAATGACAGGGGGGTGATCAGGGAGTCTATATGGGTGATCACCCCCCTGTAAGGCTCCATTCAGACGTCCGTATGATTTTTTACGGATCCACGGATACATGGATCGGATCCGCAAAATGCATACGGACGTCTGAATGGAGCCTTACAGGGGGGTGATCAATGACAGGGGGGTGATCAGGGAGTCTATATGGGTGATCACCCCCCTGTCATTGATCACCCCCCTGTAAGGCTCCATTCAGAGGTCCGCATGTGTTTTGCAGGTCCGATCCATGTATCAGTGGATCCGTAAAAATCATTCGGACGTCTGAATGGAGCATTACAGGGGGGTGATCAATGACAGGGGGGTGATCAATGACAGGGGGGTGATCAATGACAGGGAAGTGATCAGGAAGTCTATATGCGTGATCACCCCCTTGTCATTGATCACCCCCCTGTAAGGCTCCATTCAGACGTCCGCATGTGTTTTGCGGATCCGATCCATGAATCAGTGGATCCGTAAAAATCATACGGACGTCTGAATGGAGCCTTACAGGGGGGTGATCAATGACGGAGGTGATCAGGGAGTCTATATGGGTGATCACCCCTCTGTCATTGATCACCCCCCTGTAAGGCTCCTTTCAGACGTCCGCATGTGTTTTGCGGATCCGATCCATGTATCAGTGGATCCGTAAAAATCATACGGACGTCTGAATGGAGCCTTACAGGGGGGTGATCAATGACAGGGGGGTGATCAATGACAGGGAACAAATCAGGAAGTCTATATGCGTGATCACCCCCATGTCATTGATCACCCCCCTGTAAGGCTCCATTCAGAGGTCCGCATGTGTTTTGCGGATCCGATCCATGTATCCGTGGATCCGTAAAAATCATACGGACCTCTGAATGGAGCCTTACAGGGGGGTGATCAATGACAGGGGGGTGATCAGGGAGTCTATATGGGGTGATCAGTGGTTCATAAAGGGTTAATAAGTGACGGGGGGTGTAGTGTAGTGTAGTGTTTTGTGGTACTTTACAGAGCTGCCTGTGTCCTCTGGTGGTTGATCCAAACAAAAGGGACCACCAGAGGACCAGGTAGCAGGTATATTAGACGCTGTTATCAAAACAGCGTCTATTATACCTGTTAGGGGTTAAAAAAATCACATCTCCAGCCTGCCAGCGAACGATCGCCGCTGGCAGGCTGGAGATCCACTCGCTTACCTTCAGTTCCTGTGAGCGCGCGCGCCTGTGTGCGCGCGTTCACAGGAAATCTCGGCTATCGCGGGAGGACGCGTATATGCGTCCAGGAGGAATAGATCAACCACCTCCCGGACGCATCCGTGCGTACAGCGGTCGGGAGGTGGTTAAGGGGTTAAAGGGAATCTGTCACCTATTTTGACCATATAAAACCGTTAACATAGCAATGTGCAATAAAGTACCTTCATTCCAGCATGTGTCTTCTTTCTTTTATTCAACTTTTTATTCAGATGAAAAAGCGATTTTTCTGATATGCAAATGAAGTCTCAAGGTGCCCAGAGGGGCGTTATTACTCTGCTCTAGTGCCCAGTAATGCCCCCCTGCAGTGCCCAGCCCGCCTTTCTTCCAAGCCCAGCACGCCTCCTAAGAAATAAATGTACTCCCACATACTTGCCGAACGGCGCCACCCCCTCCACTACGTCATTTAATTTATTTACTGCACTGTCCTTGCTTCCTCCTCTCTTGGCCTACGGCGCCGCCCCCTCCACTACGTCAGTTAATTTATTCACTGCACCATCTATGCTTCCTCCTCTCTTGGCCTCTGAAATCCCGCGCAGGCGCAGTATCACTGAGTGCCTGCGCCTGTACAATACTCCTGATCCAGAGGGAAACAGCCTCAATAGTGTCACTGGGCTTGGCGCATGCCCAGTGACACTATTGAGGCTGTTGCCCTCTGGAGCAGGAGTATTGTACAGGCGCAGGCACTCAGCGATACTACGCCTGCGCGGGATTTCAGAGGCCAAGAGAGGAGGAAGCAAGGACAGTGCAGTGAATAAATTAAATGATGCAGTGGAGGGGGCGGCACCGTTCGGCTCGGATGTGGGAGTACATTTATTTCTTAGGAGGCGTGCTGGGCTTGGAAGAAAGGCGGGCTGGGCATTGCAGGGGAGCGTTACTGGGCACTAGAGCAGAGTAATACCGCCGCTCTGGGCACCTTGAGACTTCATTTGCATATCAGAAAAATCGCTTTTTCATCTGAATGAAAAGTTGAATAAAAGAAAGAGGACACATGCTGGAATGAAGGTACTTTATTGCACATTGCTATGTTAATGGTTTTATATGGTCAAAATAGGTGACAGATTCCCTTTAAAGATAGTGCTAAATATTTGCTTTTTAGAATATTCATAATTTTTTTCCATCTGAAGTCATGATTCCTCCCTGCTAAAGTTGCTTGTGGGCCAATGACTCATTGGCACCTAAGCAAGAAGCAGGGAGGAGCCATGTGTTCAGATGGAAAAAATTACGAATATTCTAAAAACTAATATATAGCACTATATTCTATAGTGCAATATATATGTTTTTGAACCATGCCTGTATTGAGCGCGTAATATTTGCATATTACGTGATCATTACCTTGCTGATTTTCGCGTAAAAAAAAAGTAGAATATAACGAATATACGAATTTGCGAATATATGATGAATATTCTACAAAATATTTGCGAAATATCACGAATTCGAATATGACCTCTGCCGCTCATCACTAATCATGACTATCAAATTAAGCAGTGTTGAACCAGTAACCTCCAGAGTCTATCAGCGTTGAAACTCTTCTAGTGCTCTGATTTTATTATGTACTTAGAAAATTGAAATCCTCTAGAATCATAAAGAAATCAATGTTTAGACAAAGCTACTCAGAGATGGACATTTGACCATTCTTCATTGCACTCGAAATATACTTTGTCGTGTCCTGAATATATCACCAGATGCCACGCGGAATACAAACAAAGTCATTTGAAGGCAGATCATGTTCTGTCTTAGTCCTTTGAGCCCTCTTCTGGGAATACTTGATAATTAATGAAGGTTTTCACTATCAAATTAATTACATTTTTCTGATGCTACTTGTCTTTATGACAAACTTGCTTTGAATAATAAGTATAATGCTACCTTGTTTATAGCAGTTTTGGAGACTTAGGCCAGTATTGATGATGCCTATAAAACCAGACTTACATCTCCAAGGAAATAAGTTGTAAGCTCTGAACAGAAAATAATGCAGATGGCAATATGCTGTAAGATCAAAAGTAGTGTTAAGCAGATCATACAAAATGTTATAACGGAAAATAGCGGAATCCATAACACGGAAGGACGGATCCGTTATACTGCCCATAGACTTGTATTATGACGGAATGTAAAACGAAAGCCTTTAAAAGGCATTCCGTCTTAATAGAAGTTTATGGGAATCATAATGGATCCGTCTGTTGACAGGACTTTTTTCTCCGTTCTGCATAATGGAAACGGGACGGATCCGTTATGCACAGCCCAGTATCAGAGAACATAGATCACGCTGCTCTCAGAGCGGCCATGTTCCCTCAGCAGCATGGGGAGAAGGGAGCAGTCCCTCCCTCCCCCCCGTGTCGCTGCTGCCCCTGCCACCAGTGGGAACGAAGAGGAGGGGAGGGCGCACTGCGCCACCAGTGATAACTAACATTTAATATATTACAAATACAGGCGGTAGAAACACATTGCCAGCACCCGACCTCTGACAGGGAGCTGTGATCTGCGGCATATAACCCCTCAGGTGCCGTACCTGAGGGGTTAACTGCCGCTGATCGCAGATCCCTGTCAGAGGTCTGGTTCCGGCAATGTGTTTCTGCCACCGGCTGTATTTGTATTAAACGTTAACTATCATTGGTGGTGCAGTGCACCCCCCCATTATTAAAAATATTGGTGGAGCAGTGCGCTCTCCCTCTTCCCCCTCCCCAGTATTAAAATCATTGGTGGCGCAGTGCGCCCTCCCCTGTATTAAAATTATTGGTGGCAGTGGCCACAGAGTCCCTTCACCTCCTCTCATTGGCGGCAGTGGCAGCTTCTGATCGGAGCCTCAGCAGTGTAATCGCAGGGCTCCAATTGGTTACCATGACAGCCAGGATGCTACTTAAGCCCTGGCTGGCATAGTCAGCTCCCTGCTGCTGTGTGTACTATGCACAGGGCAGCAGGGAGAGTGTAAGATCATATTCACCCTAATAGAGATCTATTAGGGTGAATAGAACAAGAGATTAAAAGGTCCCAGGCTCTAGCCCCTAAGGGGGCTAATAGTTATTAAAAAAAAAGTTTTAAAAAAAAGTTAAAAAAAAAACCACACCAAGATATTAAGTATAAATCA
This sequence comes from Bufo gargarizans, assembly GCF_014858855.1. Lineage (NCBI taxonomy): Eukaryota > Metazoa > Chordata > Amphibia > Anura > Bufonidae > Bufo > Bufo gargarizans. Next base: position 79,912,730 of record NC_058084.1, read on the forward strand.
CCCCCTTTCCCAATTTTACATATAAAATATATAAACAATAAAAATAAACATATTACATATCGCCACATCTGAAAAGTTCAAACAATTAAAATATTTAAAAAATCTCCCATGCGGTGAACACCGTAAAAGAAAAAAGAAAAATCGCGTTATTCACCATTTTTTTTGTCACATTGTCCCCCTAAAAAATAGGATAGGATTGTTCGATTATGGGCCGGACGTTCCATAAAGTGAAGAATGCATGCAGCTTTTTTTGGCATTTTATTTTTGGGTATCAAAACAACCCTAAAATTGGAAAATAGACACACAGAAATAGAGGTATTAGCGACATCACCGATTCCCGAACTGACCCCTATAAAAAGAAGATCTTGCAATGCCATTTTCTGGGGAGGTTTTGTTCCTATGTTGCCTCTTCTCGTTATTGCTGCCACGGTCACTGCCCTCATCTTCTAAAGTCACCTCCTCTTCAGGTCCTGTCCAATACACAATCATTTTGTACAAAAAAAGGGCAAGGATTTTTACAAGGTAAAAAATCGCATTTTATTCAATATAAATCACATGATCATTACAGGTATTGCTCAAATGGGACAGGACATGGAGACTGAGCCACAATGGGCTATACAATGTGGAGAATCACAATGGGGGATAATGTGACCATACCCAGCAGAGAACAACAATTTACCAGAGGCCGTGAGCAAAAGTGTAGTTGCGGGTGCGAATGCTGATCCCCTAGTATAAAACAACTACTGACTATTGCTCACAACCTCTGTCCGGGGATGCTGTGAGGTGTCAATGGACGGTGCAGTACTACTAATAAAGATGGCATATAACAATGAACTGCAAACCTCTCGTCCCACCCTGATCCAGCTACCAAGTTACCTACCCATGTTGCTGCTGTAGAATGGTAACACGACTCCCCCACTGCTTCAACCTCGACACGTGTTTCGCCACGTAGGCTTCGTCAGGAGGTATTACACAATACACAATCATTATCATAGTCATCACCCTCCCTGCCACTTTTATCAGAATGTAATGTCGTTGTGGGCTACTTTGCCCCCTCCCAATTCCCTGCTCTGTGCTTGCCACCAAATGCCTCTGTTGCTACCGCCATCACCATAGCTGCAAGTGCAACTACTACTGCTACTGGCCGGATGACTTGTGCTGCTACTGCTGCTATAACCCACATTCCCCGACTCCCTGATGACGAAGCCTGGGTCTTTCATTTTTCATATTTTCCAGCCATTTTATTATGAGGCCTAAAATGAAAAGTCATGGGTTTGGTACACATAGATTTTTAAGTGGTACTAGCAAAAGTGCAAGTATGTTTTGTGTAATTTATCTCCCCTTCTACACACACTGCTGTTGACAATTTACTTTGGTAATAATGCTGTGTTTTCTTGTGAAATGTCTTTCGAACTATGCGTTTTCTATCACTGGTTCAAAAATGAGTGAACCACTCCAGATTAGTTTTGGGTCTAGTTGGCAGAATTTTTGAAAAAGTTCGGTTCGGACCCAAATTGGTTCGGGCCAAACTGAAGTTGCTCCAATTGCTCTCAAAGTAGGTATATCACCCACTCTAGCCTTTATCTTTTTTTCATTTTTATTTTTTTAAACATTTTTCTCCCCCATGTAGCGCCATTTTAGTGCACCTGTTGGTAGGAAAAAAAGCACTATGGAGAAAGAAGAGGGGTTCTCACATGACCCTGAAAGGAAGTGGGGGGCAGCTTGCCCTGATCTGTGCTGCAGCAGACAGGGAGGTGCCCTAGCAGAACAAGCAGAACACCATTATGTGCTGGGTTGTGAATGGGGGTGGTTGGGTGTTACGATGTCTGCCAGGAAAACTATCTTAGCGAGTCAGAAATCAATCAGGGACAGTTAGAAATCAATCAAGCTTATTGTCGGAGAGAATGAAGGGAAAGGCTAGGATTCCAAAAAAGAATTGTGCGTGTTGTGTAGAATAGGGACAATCAGGAGAGACAAGCAGGGCAGCTGACAAACAGAAAATGACAAGACAGAAGCTGTGGCTGGCTGTGTCTGCTATCAGAAGTGCAGGTGCTGCACTGCAGAATCGAAAGCAGCTACCTGCAAGCAAATGCTTAAATTCTTTACCCCATTGTCACAGAAATCTTTTTTTTGTGGGATTCAATTTAATTAAGCATCATATATACGTGATTACTTTAGCAATACCCAAGGTGTGGCAGCAATCTACCAGGGTGTATTAAAGAGGTTATTCAAGACTATAAAATACTCCCTAATATGACAGGACCCTCACAATGTATATACTTACCTGGCTCCTGGTCCCCACACTGCCGCTTCTACCCGTGTGCAGATGAAAACATTCAGTGTTGGGGGGGAGCAGTCAATGGCAGGCGGTGACGGGGATAAGCCTCCCTAGTGTCATTTTTTTGGGGTGGGGGTTCAATTTAATTAAGCTGCATATATGCCATCTATCTGTGTTTCTTAAGATGAAATTAAGCATCAAGCCCCAATCGTCCGTTTATGTATATTACCCCTACACGGGAGGTTTGAGCTCCTGCTCCTGGCCCATCAGGTCCTGTGGTGACAGGGACCTGATGGTTGCCATGGCAGCTCCAAGCTTTTCAAAGGCCTTGGAGCCCAGCAGCTACAGAGATCTATGAGGCCCAGCCCCCAGACTAGGTCTCATAGACAAACTGTCAGTGTATTACACTGTGTAATACACTGATAGTAAATGCAGCACAATACAGATGTACTGTACTGCATTAAAACTGGGATTAGACCCTGAAATGTTGAATTCCCATAGTGGGACCAAAATAAAAAATAAAAAAGTGTTTTTAACAATAAAAAAAATGTGAGTTTCAAGTAAAAAAAATGCCCCTCTCCCATAAAAAGACATATAAAATTGTAAAAAATTGAACGAAAAGACAAAAACAGACATATTAGGTATTTCTGCATTCGTAATGACCAGCACTATAAAAATATCACATGATCCACCCTGTTAGATGAACATTGTAAAATAAAAAAAATATAAAAAGCGCCAATTTTTTTGTCACCTTATATCATAAAAAGTGGAATACCAATTGATCAAAAAGTTGTATTTACTCCAAAATGGTACCAATCAAACCGTCATCTCATCCCGAAAAATATGATGTCCTACATAAGATAATTGCCTGAAAAATGTAAAAGATATGTCTTTCAGAAAAAATTATTTTATTGTGTAAAACCAAAAGAAAATAAAAAAAATGACAAATTAGGTATTGCCACGTCCATAACAACCTGCTCTATAAAAATATAACATGATATACCCCCTAAGGTGAATGCTGTAAAAAAAAAAGTATAAAAACTGTGCCAAAACAACCATATTTTGGTCAACTCTTCCCACAAAAAAATATGGCTATTAGAAAATGGAGACACAAAAAATATAATTGTTTTTCCAAAAATGCTTTAATATGTAAAACTGAAACAAAAAAATTGACAAGTAGACATATTTGATATTTTCTAGTCCGTAACAACCTGCTCTATAAAAGTAGCACATGATCTAACCTGTCAGGTGAACTTCGTAAAAAAACATCTTGCCTCACAAAGAGCGTAATATAGAGCAAGCAAAAATCATATGTACCACAAAATAGTACCAATAAAACTGTTACCTTGTCCTGTATTTTCCAAAATGGAGTACATTTTTGGGAGTTTCTACTTAAAGGGTGCATCAGGGGGTCTTTAAATGTAACATGGAAACTTAAAATTATCCTAGTAAAATCAGCCCTCTAAAATCCAAATGGCGCTCCTTTCCTTCTGCAGCCTGCTGTGTGCCCATAAAGCAGTTTACGACCACATATGGGGTGTTTCTGTAAAATGCAGAATCAGGGTAATAAACATTGAGTTTTCGTTGGCTGTTAACCCTTGATGCGTTACAGGAAAAAAAAATAGTTCAAATTTTAATTAAAATGAAAAATGTCATCTTTTTCCTTTAAAGTAGGGGGATGATGAGATCCGCACACCCTATATGGTATTGGGTGCCCACGGAGGACGATGAATCGTCTCGTATCAAAGTGGAAAAAATTGTGGCACACCAGAGTCAATTAATGCTTTTTAATTGATAGACGTTTTACATAATTTCATATATGTATAGTAAATAGTACATCCGGATTGGAGCATATCATTTTAAAGTCGTACAGTTTGTCCCAACGTTTCGGCCATATGACTGGCCTTTTTCAAGGGATCTATAAGAAATTATGCAAATAGAGATCACTTGTAAATTCATATAATGATTGAATAAAAAAATGTAAATCATAAATGGATAAAAATATGAGGGTCAGATATATATGTCAGAAGAGAGAAAAGAAAAACACAAGAAAAAACAATATTATGAGTACCATCTATGTGTAAAGTCACAGTTAGGCAATGACATGCAGCATATGAGGGGTGGTAGAATCGCTATGTATCATCATCATTGACATAAATCATTAAGAACCGAAGAATACATACATACAAGCAAGTAAATATAACCATATACCCCTTAGTATGCTGTCTGATATATTAGAAGGTACCTAGTGCGATAAAATATCCTATTGTATATAGCAATATGTCCAGAATGAGAAGAGGGAGAGAGACCAGCGATTACCTGTAGTTTGTATGCAGAGGACCTATGCCGGATGTGTGCACGAGCGTCGGCACGCTCGGGTTTATAAAGGAGACCGGAATGTATCAGCTCCAGGGTGGCTGCGTGAGTCCGTGATGACGTCACGCTCTTTGGCGCATGCGCAATGGTGTATTAGGGCAAAAGAGGGCATGAAGGTTGCCCTTAATGTGTAAACTATCTAACAGGACTGGCGGTGCATTAATAACGAGAAATCCTCGCTAAAACCGCACATAGAACACTTATAGAAGTGTCACCGCCAGACATCTGAGTAGCTCTGACAGACGTTCTTCAGAACCTCCTGCTTGAGGTTCTTTTGTTTTGCTTTCGTTTTGTCATCTCGTTTCTCTCTCTCAGCTGTCAGCTAGTTGCACTGATTGCATCCCTTTAAATCCCCTCCCATACTGCATCACTTAGCGGTTTATACAACTTCCTGGAGTGTGTGCATGCTGGGTGCTACAACTGATGCTTCTACAGATAAGTCTGTTCATTTATTTGTGTTTTCCTGTTTGCTTGATCCTAGGTGACCCTGACTCCCTCCGTATTAAGTGTAGGGAGCCGGTGGTCGTGTCCCCTCACTATTATAGGGTGTTCAGGTGTCATACAGTCAAGGAACGAGGGTATGCAATTATCTACCATAGAGATTTTTGCATAGGCTGAGCAGTAAGGGAGAGAGCTAGGGCTGTTACAGGGCTTACCCTTTGGTTCCTTAGTTTTGGATCAAGTCAGTCGGATCTTCATTTGTGTCTTCTAGTTTTCTGTAACACCTTCTGTGACATTATAAACCGCCAAAACCATCTCAAGCATGGATCCGGTTTCACTTTTGACTGAACACATGCAGGGTCTTTCATTGGAGGTAGCAGATCTCCGTAAAACTGTATCTCAGTTTCAGGTGACTAGTTCAGCTTGCGTTCATGGAGTTTGTTCTGAGCCTAAGATCTCGCTCCCGGATACGTTCTCCGGGGGTAGTGAGAATTTTGTTCGTTTTAGAGAGGCTTGCAAACTCCATTTTCGCCTACTTCACCATTCCTCTGGTGATGAGGAGCAGAGGGTGGAGATCATCATCTCGCTGCTCAGGGATAACGCTCAGTCTTGGGCCTTTTTGCTGCCGGTGGGGAAATTTGTACTAGTGTATCTAGATGACATTTTGATTTTTTCTCCTGATTTCAAAACTCATAAGGACCACCTACGTCAGGTCTTGCTCATCCTGCGGGAGAATAAATTGTACGCTAAACTGGAAAAATGTGTGTTTGCGGTTCCAGAATTTAAATTTCTGGGGTTTCTTCTCTCCGCTTCTGGTTTTCGCATGGACCCCGGGAAGGTCCGCACTGTGCTTGAGTAGGAGCTTCCTGAGAATCAGAAGGCCCTGATTCGTTTTTTGGGTTTTGCCAATTATTACAGGAAGTTTATTTTGAATTATTCCTCTGTTGTTAAACCACTCACTGATATGACTAGAAAGGGGGTAGATTTTTCCTCCTGGTCGGTAGAGGCGCGTAAGGCCTTTTCTAGTATCAAGGAGAGTTTTGCTTTCGCTCCCATCTTGGTACAACCTGATATCTCTCTGCCCTTCATAGTTGAGGTGGATGCTTCTGAGGTGGGTGTGGGTGCGGTCTTGTCTCAGGGTCCCTCTCCTGCTAAATGGCGACCGTGTGCCTTTTTCTCGAAGAAACTCTGCTCCGCAGAGATAATTTACGATTTGGGAGATGGGGAGTTGTTGGCCATCAAGTTAGCTTTTGAGGAATGGCGCCATTGACTAGAGGGAGCCAGACACCCTATTACCGTGTTTACCGACCATAAGAATCTGGCCTACTTGGAGTCAGCCAAGCGTCTGAACCCGAGACAGGCCAGATGGTCTTTGTTCTTTTTCAAGGTTTAATTTTGTTGTCATGTTCCGCCCTGGGGTTAAGAATGTGAAGGCGGATGCCCTGTCACGTTGTTTTCCGGGAGGTGGGAATTTTGAAGACCCGGGTCCCATTTTGGCTGAAGGTGTGGTGGTCTCTGCTCTTTGTCCTGAATTGGAGGCAGAGGTTCAGGCAGCCCAGTCAGAGGCTCCTGATCTTTGTCCTCCTGGGAGGTTGTTTGTGCCTCTCGCTTTAAGACACAAGGTTTTTAAGGAGCACCACGATACTGTCCTTGCTGGGCACCCGGGGGGTAGAGCCACAGTGTATCTCATCCCTCAGATTCTGGTGGCTGGCGCTTCGTAAGTCGGTTGAGGGTTTTGTGGCAGCCTGCGAGACCTGCGCTCGTGCCAAAGTCCCTCGTTCACGGCCATCAGGTCCTCTCCTCCCGTTACCCATTCCTTCCCGTCCTTAGACACATCTGTCCATGGACTTCATTACAGACCTGTCTCGTTCCTCGGGGAAGACTGTGATTCTGGTGGTGGTGGACCGTTTTAGCAAAATGGCGCATTTCATTCCTTTTCCTGGGTTGCCCAATGCTAAGACGCTGGCGCAGGCATTTATTGATCACATTGTCAAATTGCATGGTATTCCTTCAGACATAGTCTCTGATAGGGGCACGCAGCTTGTTTCCAGATTCTGGAAGGCTTTCTGTTCTCGCTTGGGGGTTCGGTTGTCATTCTCTTCTCTTTCCACCCACAGTCAAATGGCCAGACGGTGCGCGTCAATCAGAATCTGGAGACATATCTGCACTGTTTTGTGGTGGAGAATCAGGAGGATTGGTGTTCTTTTCTCTCCCTTGCTGAGTTTGCTTTAAATAACTGTCGTCAGGAGTCCTCTGATAAGTCACCATTTTTTGGTGCATATGGGTTTCATTCGCAGTTTGGGACATTCTCTGGAAAGGGGTCTTCTGGTTTACCTGATGAGGAGAGATTCGCCTAGTCTTTGTCATCTATTTGGCAAAAGATTCAGGATAATCTAAAGAGCATGAGTGAGAGATATAAGCGTGTGGCGGATAAGAGACGTGTGCCTGGTCCGGACCTGAATGTTGGTGATCTGGTGTGGTTGTCTACTAAGAATATCAAATTGAAGGTTCCCTCCTGGAAGTTGGGTCCTAAGTTTATTGGGCCTTACAAAATCTTGTCCGTCATCAATCCTGTTGCCTACCGTCTTGATCTTCCTCAGACTTGGATCTCCAGCCTGTGTTTTAGCATGTCATTTTACATATACCCATGCTGGGTGAGAGAAATATCTTGGCAAAAGACAACATTTCCCATTTTTTTATACAAAGTTGGCATTTGACCAAGATATTTATCTCACCCAGCATGGGTATATGTAAAATGACACCCCAAAACACATTCCCCAACTTCTCCTGAGTACGGCGATACCAGATGTGTGACACTTTTTTGCAGCCTAGGTGGGCAAAGGGGCACACATTCCAAAGAGCACCTTTCGGATTTCACCGGTCATTTTTTACAGATTTTGATTGCAAACTACTTCTCACGCATATGGACCCCTAAAATGCCAGGGCAGTATAACTACCCCACAAGTGACCCCATTTTAGAAAGAAGACACCTGAGGGTATTCCGTGAGGGGCATGGCGAGTTCCTAGAATTTTTTATTTTTTGTCACAAGTTAGTGGAATATGAGACTTTGTAAGAAAAAAAAGAAAAAATCATCGGTTTCCGCTAACTTGTGACAAAAAATAAAAAGTTCTATGAACTCACTATGCCCATCAGTGAATACCTTAGGGTGTCTACTTTCCGAAATGGGGTCATTTGTGGGGTGTTTGTACTGTCTGGGCATTGTAGAACCCCAGGAAACATGACAGGTGCTCAGAAAGTCAGAGCTGTTTCAAAAAGCGGAAATTCACATTTTTGTACCATAGTTTGTAAACGCTATAACTTTTAACCAAACCATTTTTTTTTACCTAAACATTTTTTTTATCAAAGACATGTAGAACAATAAATTTAGCGAAAAATGTATATATGGATGTAGTTTTTTTTTGCAAAATTTTACAACTTAAAGTGAAAAATGTAATTTTTTTGCAAAAAAATCGTTAAATTTCGATTAATAACAAAAAAAGTTAAAATGTCAGCAGCAATGAAATACCACCAAATGAAAGTTCTATTAGTGAGAAGAAAAGGAGGTAAAATTCATTTGGGTGGTAAGTTGCATGACCGAGCAATAAACGGTGAAAGTAGTGTAGTGCAGAAGTGTAAAAAGTGGCCTGGTCATTAAGGGGGTTTTAGCTAGCGGGGTTGAAGTGGTTAAGGCCACTCGTCTCATCAGGGCTTTCCATAGGTCCCATCCTGAGAAGGTGGGCTCGTAGTGTGAGGAGTCCACTCGTAGATGGAGGGGTACTGTCACCGCCAGACATCTGAGAAGCTCTGACAGACGTTCTTCAGAACCTCCTGCTTGAGGTTCTTTTGTTTTGCTTTCGTTTTGTCATCTCGTTTCTCTCTCTCAGCTGGCATATAGTTGCACTGATTGCATCCCTTTAAATCCCCTCCCATACTGCATCACTTTGCGGTTTATACAACTTCCTGGAGTGTGTGCATGCTGGATGGTACAACTGATGCTTCTACAGATAAGTCTGTTCATTTATTTGTGTTTTCCTGTTTGCTTGAACCTAGGTGACCCTGACTCCCTCCGTATTAAGTGTAGGGAGCCGGTGGTCGTGTCCCCTCACTATTATAGGGTGTTCAGGTGTCATACAGTCGAGGAACGAGGGTATGCAATTATCTACCATAGAGATTTTTGCATAGGCTGAGCAGTAAGGGAGAGAGCTAGGGCTGTTACAGGGCTTACCCTTTGGTTCCTTAGTTTTGGATCAAGTTAGTCGGATCTTCATTTGTGTCTTCTAGTTTTCTGTAACACCTTCCGTGACAGGAAGACAACTGATAATTGATAAGATGTGTATACATAATTCTCTAATCATATATTGTCATCTGAGTGGATGATGAATACCAACGTTCTATAGTAGTCACATAATAATACATTTGAGTGGTAACTGGGCTATATGGATGAGGGGGGAGGGAATGGAAAGGGGAGGGGGAAGGGTTAGTCAGGGAAAAGGAGGGGGGGAACGGGGTTGGGAAGGAGGAGGAAAGGGGAGGGGGAAGTTGTCTCACCCATATGTTCTAGTTCTAAAATCCGCATTATCGAATCTGTGAGGAGAGACATATGATAATCATCATTAAAGGGATAGATACATCTAATTCAACAACATTAGCATTAAGTCCATTATATGTTAAAGAAAAAGTCGCATTCCCGGTTCAATCCTCTAGGGCTCAATATATCCAGGTGGTGTATCCAGTATGATTCTCTCTGTTTTGAGAATAATGTCTGATTTCCACCCCTCCGTGGGGTTTTTATCTGTTCTAGTACCTGGAATCTTAAGGATGAAATTTGGTGGTTCCGTTCCTTGAAGTGGGCAGGGATGGGTAAAAGTAATTGGTTTGTTCTAATAGTGGACTTGTGTTTCGAGATCCTGTCTCTAATGTGTTGGGTAGTTTCACTCACATAACACAGTCCACAGGGGCATTTAATCAGATACACCACGTTTGTGGAGTCGCACGTGAAGAAGCCATTATTCGTGTAACGTTTACCTGAATGTGGGTGGGTCACCGTGTTCTCTTTAATCACACTGGAGTACTGCGCACAATGAAGGCAGGGGAAAGTGCCTGATTGTGGGGTACCTAGAAATCTCTGTCGTGGAAGTTTCGTTAGGGGTCCGATGTCTGCTCGGACCAACCCATCCCTTATGTTTTTGGTGCGTTTGTAGCAGGTTAATGGTGGAGTTTGGAACTCTGATATCCCTGGATAAGCTTTTGTAAGTATATGCCAGTGTTGTTTAAGTATATATTGCATTTTCGGTGTAAGAGGATGGTATGTGAGTATACTTGGTATGCGCTTGGAAGATTGTGACTGCGGGTTGGTCATATGTGAGGGTTTTGGTTTCCGTGTGAAAGAATGGTCGGGGTAACCTCTCTCGACAATTTTTTTGGTCATTTCTCCTAATCTCTTGACAATGAGTTCTACCCGTGTGAACTGGGAGCGTGGTAGTGATCTCTTAGTAGCTTTTGGGTGGTTGCTGGTATATAATAGAAGGCTGTTTCTATCAGTCGGTTTACCATATAGATCAAAGGCTATATTACCAACTTCGTCTTTCAGTAATAGTGTATCCAAAAAGCTAATCTTATTGTTGTCAATTTGCATGGTAAAGTTCAGTTCAGGGTATATGTTATTGAGGTATTGGTGAAAGGATTCTGCGCTGGATATAGGTCCACTCCAGAGACAAAATATATCATCAATGAAGCGTAACCATACCTGGGCATATTGTTGAAAGAGAGAATGTGGGTACACGTATGTCTTTTCAAAATGGATCATGTATGCATTTGCATATGGGGGGGCCACATTGGCCCCCATCGCGGTTCCCCGTTTCTGAATGTAGAATGTATCACCAAAGAGAAAGAAATTCTCTTGTAATACTGCAGAGAGTAGAGATAGGCAAAATGCTTGTTGTTGGCTGTTAAGTGTTGATTGTTTTGCAAGTATATTCGCTGTAGCTTCGATACCTTTCTTATGTTCTATAGACGTATACAAACTGTTAACATCCATGGTTATCAGTATAGAATTCAATGTTGGTGTATTCTGGCTTAGTTTAGTGATAAAATCCTGAGTATCTAGTAAAAAGGAGCGTGATTTCTTGATAAGTGGGGTCAGAATCTTGTCCAAATAAATGGACAATGGTGATAATATGGAGTCTGTTGAAGCAATTATGGGTCTGCCTGGTGGGTTGGTGAGATTTTTATGGATTTTTGGAAGGGTATAAAAAACTGGCGTGATTGGATGTTGTTTGGTCAAAAAAGTGACGGTCTTGTCATCAATTATCTCCTGTTCTCGGTAGTACTAAAGTATGGTTTTGATTTTTTTAGCAATATTTGAGGTTGGATCAGTTGTAAGGGGTTCATATGTGTCTCGATCACTTAATTGGTTGGAGATATCTGTGATATACATTAATTTGTCCATAACCACTATGGCACCGCCCTTATCTGCTGGTTTAATCATGATTTTTTTTTATTTGTTTGTAGTTCTTTAATGGCTCTCTGTTCCTCTACTGTCAAATTAGATGAATGTTTGTATTCGCCTCTGGTGTATGAGTCCAGGGTCTGTTGTATACTTTGTTTCGTAATTGAAATATAGGTCTCCACCGGATGATATAATTTAGGGGGCATATAAGAACTTTTGTTTCTAAGACCTAATGTTTGTAATGTCAGGGCATCATTCATATTTCCACCATGTGTCTCATTAGGTTGGCCACCTTGGCCAAAGTGTGTTTTTAATCTAATGGTTCGGTAGAACCGTTGTAGTTCTTGTTCCAAAAGGAAAGTATTAAGTGGAGTAGTGGGGCAAAATGATAGGCCCTTTTGTAAGACCGAAATTTGGGCTGGTGAGAGAATCACAGAGCAAATGTTTATCACTAGATTGTCTTCTGGGGTCTCCTTTATAAACCCGAGCGCGCCTACGCTCGTGCACACATCCGGCATAGGTCCTCTGCATACAAACGACAGGTAATCGCTGGTTTCTCTCCCTCTTCTCATTCTGGACATATTGCTATATACGACAGGATATTTTATCGCACTAGGTACCTTCTAATATATCAGACAGCATACTAAGGGGTATATGGTTATATTTACTTGCTTGTATGTATGTATTCTACGGTTCTTAATGATTTATGTCAATGATGATGATACATAGTGATTCTACCACCCCTCATATTCTGCATCTTATTGCCTAACTGTGACTTTACATATAGATGATACTCATAGTAACATAGTACATAAGGCCGAAAAAAGACATTTGTCTATCCAGTTCGGCCTGTCATCCTGCAAATTGATCCAGAAGAAGGCAAAAAAAAAAAACTGTGAGGTAGAAGCCAATTTTTCTCACTTTAGGGGAATAAAAAAATCCTTCCTGACTCCAATCAGGCAATCAGAATAACTCCCTGGATCAACGACCCCTCTCTAGTAGCTATAGCCTGTAATATTATTACACTCCAGAAATACATCCAGGCCCCTCTTGAATTCCTTTATTGTACTCACCATCACCACCTCCTCAGGCAGAGAGTTCCATAGTCTCTTCTATGTTTGTGTACAAACCTTCTTTCCTCTAGACGCAGAGGATGTCCCCTCGTCACAGTCACAGTCCTGGGGATAAACAGATGATGGGATAGATCTCTGTACTGACCCCTGATATATTTATACATAGTAATTAGATCTCCCCTCAGTCGCCTTTTTTCTAAAGTGAATAACCCTAATTTTGATAATGTTTCAGGGTACTGTTGTTGCCCCATTCCAGTTATTACTTTAGTTGCCCTCCTCTGGACCCTCTCCAGCTCTGCTATGTCTGCCTTGTTCACTGGAGCCCAGAACTGTACACTGTACTCCATGTGTGGTCTGACTAATGATTTGTAAAGTGGTAGGACTATGCCCCTTTTGATGCAACCCATTATCTTATTGGCCTTGGCAGCAGCTGCCTGACACTGGTTTTTGCAGCTTAGTTTGCTTTTTATTAAAATTCCTAGATCCTTTTCCATGTCAGTGTTACCGAGTGTTTTACCATTTAGTATGTACGGGTGACTTGCATTATTCCTTCCCATGTGCATAACTTTACATTTGTCAGTGTTAAAGGGCTTCTGTCACCCCACTAAAATCATTTTTTTTTTGGGGGGGGGGGGCTAATTAAATTCCTTATACTGCGATTTATGAAAATATAATGGTCTTACTTACTTTCTTTCAGCAGTTTCTTCTAAAAACAAACTTTTATAATATGTAAATGAGGTCTCTACCAGCAAGTAGGGCGTCTACTTGCTGGTAGCCGCCGTAAAAAAACGCCCCCTCGTCCTGTTGATTGACAGGGCCAGCCGCGATCTCCTCCTCCGGCCGGCCCTGTCAGCATTTCAAAAATCGCACGCCTGTGTTCATTCGGCGCAGGCGCTCTGAGATAATGAGGCTCGCCTCCTCAGCACTCCCTCAGTGCGCCTGCGCCGATGACATCACCGAAAGAGAAGACGTCATCTTCACCGAAAGAGAAGACGTCATGAGGGAGTGCTGAGGAGGCGAGCCTCCTCATCTCAGAGCCGAATCTCAGAGACGAATGAACACAGGCGCGTGATTTTTGAAATGCTGACAGGGCCGGCCGGAGGAGGAGATCGCGGCTGGCCCTGTCAATCAACAGGACGAGGGGGCGTTTTTTTGTAGCGGCTACCAGCAAGTAGACGCCCTACTTGCTGGTAGAGACCTAATTTACATCATATGAAAGTTCGTTTTTAGAAGAAACTGCTGAAGAAAAGTAAGTAAGACCATTATATTTTCCTATATCGCAGTATAAGGAATTTAACTAGCCCCCCCAAAAAAATGACTTTAGTGAGGTGACAGAAGCCCTTTAAACCTCATCTGCCACTTATCTGCCCAAGCCTGCAATCTATCCAGATCCCTCTGTAGTAGTATACTGTCCTCATCAGTGTTAATTACTTTACACAGTTTAGTGTCATCTGCGAAAATTGATATTTTACTATGCAAGCCTTCTACAAGATCATTAATAAATATATTGAAGAGAATAGGGCCCAATACTGACCCCGAAGGTACTCCATTAGTGACAGTGACCCAATCTGAGTATGTACCGTTAATAACCACCCTCTGTTTTCTACCATTGAGACAGTTAATTACCCACATACAGACATATTCTCCCAGTCCGAGCATTCTCATTTTATATACTAACTTTTTATGTGGTACAGTGTCAAATGCTTTGGAGAAGTCCAGATACACGACATCCATTGATTAGCCGCTGTCAAGTCTACAGTCGTGGCCAAAAGTTTTGAGAATGACACAAATATTAGTTTTCACAAAGTTTGCTGCTAAACTGCTTTTAGATCTTTGTTTCAGTTGTTTCTGTGATGCAGTGAAATATAATTACACGCACTTCATACGTTTCAAAGGCTTTTATCGACAATTACATGACATTTATGCAAAGAGTCAGCATTTGCAGTGTTGGCCCTTCTTTTTCAGGACCTCTGCAATTCGACTGGGCATGCTCTCAATCAACTTCTGGGCCAATTCCTGACTGATAGCAACCCATTCTTTCATAATCACTTCTTGGAGTTTGTCAGAATTAGTGGGTTTTTGTTTGTCCCCCAGCCTCTTGAGGATTGACCACAAGTTCTCAATGGGATTAAGATCTGGGGAGTTTCCAGGCCATGGACCCAAAATGTCAATGTTTTGGTCCCCGAGCCACTTAGTTATCACTTTTGCCTTATGGCACGGTGCTCCATTGTGCTGGAAAATGCATTGTTTTTCACCAAACTGTTGTTGGATTGTTGGAAGAAGTTGCTGTTGGAGGGTGTTTTGGTACCATTCTTAATTCATGGCTGTGTTTTTGGGAAAAATTGTGAGTGAGCCCACTCCCTTGGATAAGAAGCAACCCCACACATGAATGGTCTCAGGATGCTTTACTGTTGGCATGACACAGGACTGATGGTAGTGCTCCCCTTTTCTTCTCCGGACAAGCCTTTTTCCTGATGCCCCAAACAATCGGAAAGAGGCTTCATCGGAGAATATGACTTTGCCCCAGTCCTCAGCAGTCCATTCAGCATATTTTCTGCAGAAGATCAATCTGTCCCTGATGTTTTTTTTGGAGAGAAGTGGCTTCTTTGCTGCCCTTCTTGACACCAGGCCATCTTCCAAAAGTCTTCGCCTCACTGTGCGTGCAGATGCGCTCACACCTGCCTGCTGCCATTCCTGAGCAAGCTCTGCACTGGTGGCACTCCGATCCCACAGCTGAATCCTCTTTAGGAGACGATCCTGGCGCTTGCTGGACTTTCTTGGATGCCCTTAAGCCTTCTTAACAAGAATTGAACCTCTTTCCTTGAAGTTCTTGATGATTCTATAAATTGTTGATTGAGGTGCAATCTTAGTAGCCACAATATCCTTGCCTGTGAAGCCATTTTTATGCAACGCAATGATGGCTGCACGCGTTTCTTTGCAGGTCACCATGGTTAACAACGGAAGAACAATGATTTCAAGCATCACCCTCCTTTTAACAGGTCAAGTCTGCCATTTTAACCCAATCAGCCTGACATAATAATCTCCAGCCTTGTGCTCGTCAACATTCTCACCTGAGTTAACAAGACGATTACTGAAATAATCTCAGCAGGGCCTTTAATGACAGCAATGAAATGCAGTGATAGTTTTTTTTTGGGAATAAGTTAATTTTTTATGACAAAGAAGGACTATGCAATTCATCTGATCACTCTTCATAACATTCTGGAGTATATGCAAATTGCTATTATAAAAACTTAAGCAGCAACTTTTCCAATTTCCAATATTTATGTAATTCTCAAAACTTTTGGCCACGACTCTAGAAATTACTTCCTCATAGAAACTGATTAAATTAGTTTGACATGACCGATCCCTTACGAAGCCATGCTGATATGGCGTTATTTGCTTATTTCCGTTAAGATGCTCTAACATAGCATCTCTCAGAAAACCTTCAAACAGTTTACCCACAACAGATGTTAAACTTACTGGCCTATAGTTTCCAGGCTCTGTTTTTGCACCCTTTTTGAATATTGGCACCACATTTGCCATGCGCTAATCCTGTGGGACATTCCCTGTCAGTATAGAATCTGCAAATATCAGAAATAAGGGTCTGGCTATGACATTACTTAATTCCCTTAGGATACGGGGGTGTATGCCAACTGGTCCTGGCGATTTGACTATTTTAATATTTTTAAGTCGCTGTTGTACTTCTTCCTGGGTCAGACAGGACACTTTTTTTTTTTTCAATTGAAAGTTTTTTATTGTTTTCAATTTTCCATTGCAAAGATATTTCCAATGAGTAAAGTATACAACAAATCATGTGACAAAAATAGAGGCGAAAATCACATATTCCGAAATGTCACAATTACAATTAACACAAGGGCGGTTAAGCCCAACAAGACAGGTATTGGCAAAAGAATAATGAGTCATGTAAACCTTACTAAGATGACATTATAAATCCAGTCTCATGAGTTGATAGGATGGGTGTCTATAGTGAGAGCTAGTAATTGGGAGGAGGGGGGGGGGTGGATAAGTTAAAATGGGTAAATAGGCGCACTCTGTAGAGGGACGGGAGAGATAGGGCAATAGAAGAGTGCTATTAAGCTCGAAGTCTAAGGGAAATTTCTGTATTGCTTCCAAGGTAGCCATGTTTTAATGAAAGAGGGTCTAGAATGCGATTCCCAGTGTGAAATCTCCTCCAGCCTATATATCTGATCAACTTTATTGGACCAATGTTCAATACTAGGGATATCTGATGATAACCAAAGGGTTGGTAACAGTAATCTAGCCGCTGCTAACAGGAGGGTAAAAAGAGCTTTTTTATATGGGCCCAGGCCTTCCATTCCGAGTGACAATAAGACCAATTCAGGAGAGCAGGTGAGAGATGACTGACAAATCTGGTTACATAGTTGGGTTATGTTGTGCCACCATGGGTTAATCAAGGCGCATGCCCACCATACATGTATAAAGGTTCCCTTAACGCCGAGACATCTCCAGCATAGATCACTGGCTGTTTTGTTATATCTGTAGGTTTTGTCTGGGGTCCTATACCATTGCATAAGGATCTTATAGCTATTTTCTTGGATGCGTATGCATCTAGATATCTTGTGTGGAAGAATCAGCATTTTAGAGGTTTCTTGAGGTGTTAGGGACCTCTGAAGATCTTTTTCCCACTTGCCCACTACTGCTGGTTTAATAAAAGAGGCAGGGGACTTCAAGTGCTTATATATCCTGGAGATAGCTTTAGGCGGGTATCTTTTATTATTTATCATTTCCACAAACCAGTTTGAATCTTCTGGTGGGGGGGGGGGGCTTTTTGTCTTACTAAGTAGCTCCGTTTTAATAAAGCGTAGCAAGGTGGGGTTGTGGATCTGTGTCCCCAGAATTGTGCATATCTCCGAGTCAGGGAGTAAACAGCAGTCTGAGTCTAAAAACTGGGTAATGGGGATCTCTAATCTCCTGATACATTGCGGGCAGCTTTCTTTCAGCTCTTTAGGGGCCAAATCAACTAAGTCTTTTACATGCAGCAGTGAGGCAAAAGGCGTCGGAGCCCCAAAGCTGGCCGAGAAACCCCCCCAGGTCTTTAGGGTATTGCGTATAAGAGGGTTAGGTATTGAGCTTAGGGTCGGGGGTGGTCTGTCGGCCAGCAAGAGGGCCCTAGGAGAGGAGGGAAGGAGAGCAGTCTCCAATGATAGCCAGGATTTATAGGAGGGTTCTCTGATCCAATCAATGGCTCTAGAAAGCTGGATAGCAAGCATATATGATTTTGGATCAGGGAGGCCAATACCTCCTCTATTCCTAGATTTGGTCAAGATGTCAAAAGATATACGAGGGCTTTTTGCTTGCCAAATGAACTTACGGATGTGTTTGTTTAAGGATGCAAAGTATGACCCGGGAATATCAATAGGGAGAACCTGCATCATATATGTAAGTTTTGGCATGATCAGTGACATGAAGATGTTCTTTCTACCGAACCATGAGAGGTAGGGAGAGTCTAGGGAGTCCATCTGAGTTGTCATGGAGACTAGAAGGGGTTTGTAGTTCAAATGAAATAGATCGGGCAGGTGGGGGGATAGCTTGATCCCTAGGTAGGTTAATTGTTGGGTCTGCCAATTGAAAGGCGAGTTAATTTGGAGGGAGGCGATAGTGGCAGGGGAGAGGCCTATATGTAAGACCTGGGATTTAGAGGGGTTGACCTTAAAATTGGAAAGGGAGCCGAAAAGGTTGAGTGTTGAGAGAATCTTGGGCATGGACTTCTGTGGGTTAGTGGTGACAATCAGAAGGTCATCGGCAAAGGCCGCCAGTTTAAATTCACGGCTCCCCACTTTCAGACCTCTAATTTCACTGTCCTGTCTGAGGGCTTGAAGAAGGGATTCCATTACAAGGACAAAAATGAGTGGGGAGAGGGGGCATCCCTGCCTCGTTCCGTTTTTAATAGGAAAGAGGGAGGAAAGAAGACCATTCACTGACACGGACGCCGAGGAGCAGGTGTACATAGAGAACATAGAATTGATATACTGCTCTGGAATTTTAAATTTAGCCAGGACTAGTCTAATATAGGTCCAGTCAACTCTATCAAATGCCTTCTCGGCGTCCGTGCCAAGAAGGACCAATGGAGAGGATTTATGTTTAGCATAAAACAGGGCATCTAGGATTTTAGTGGTATTGTCCTTACCCTCCCTTCCTCTGACAAACCCGACCTGATCAGGGTTAATTAATTCCGGGAGAAGATTTTGTAGCCTAGTGGCAAGCATTTTGGCTAGAAGTTTAAGGTCTACATTAAGTAGAGAAATAGGATGGTAGCTGGGACAGAGCGTGGGGTCTTTACCCTCTTTAGGGATTATTGTAATGACTGCTTTGTTCATGTCGGAAGAGAGTGGGTGATTGGACAGTGATAAGTTGCAAATAGGGAGTAGGTGGGGTAGCAGGATACTTTGAAAGGCCGAATAATAAGTTATGGGGAGACCATCTGGGCCGGGGCATTTACCTCTAGGGGTAGATTTAATCGCGGCAGTTAGTTCCAGGATAGTGAACGGTGTGGACAGGGATTCTTGTTGTGCCAAGTTTAATGTGGGAAGGTTAAGGGTCTCTAAGAAGGAACTGATATTACTTTCCTTATCTAGGGAAGGATTAGGAAGATCTGGGGCACGGAGATTATATAGAGATTGGTAAAATAGTCTAAATTGTTCAGCAATTTCTTCCGCCTTAAATAGAAGGCCCCCCTGGGAGGACTTAATGGACTGAACATAGCGGGAGTTTCGTCTCTGTTTGATTCGACTCATGACATATTTGGAAGCTTTGTTTCCATGGGCATAAATTTTCTGTTGAGCGGACAGAAAGAATTTAGCTGAGCGCTCATTCAGAAGATTTTTCAGTTGAGTTCTAAGAGAAGAAAGTTCCGATAATTTCTGTGCCATTAGAGATTGCTTATGTGCTTTTTCTATTTGATGAATTTGTGAAAGCAAGGTGTTAAGTTTTTTCTCCGACTCTTTCTTTAGAAAAGAGCAGAGACTGATCAGTCTGCCTCGTATATACGCTTTATGCGCATCCCAGATAACTTGGGGGGCTATTTCTGGGGTATTATTGGTTAAGAAATATTCTTCTAAGTAAGAGGTAATCTGGGCTGTGTGTTTGGAGTTATTCAATAAAGATTCATTGAATCTCCAATTTGGTTGTCTGGCGTTTCCTTTCCCCGGGGATATATTACAAAAAATTGGGGAGTGGTCTGATAGAGTGATGTCTCCTATTTTGGGTAGGGAGCAGGATTGTAGTTTCTCCTTCGGGACTAAAATGTAGTCAATTCTGCTATAGGAGTTATTCGCAGAAGAGTAAAAAGAATAGTCAATTACGTTTGGGTTGAGACACCGCCACACGTCTATAATTCCCAGGTTGTGCAGCTTCGTGTGCAGCAGTCTAAGGGTCTTAGCAGAGAAGGGTGATTTTTTAGATGATGTGTCTATTAAAGGATTGAAGGCAACATTAAAGTCTCCTGCGACAATTAGGAAGCCCTCCCTATATTGCTCAATCATGGAGAAAATATCAATGAGCCAGCTAAGTTGGTCAGTATTTGGGGCATAAATGTTCACAAATGTGAACATGGATAGTCCCACCTGACCCTTAAGGATCAAATACCGGCCCTCTGGATCCTGGGTATGTGACTTATATTGAAAGGGTAGGCCTCTGCGGAAGCCTATACTAACTCCCCTCGAGGCCGCACCCCCAGCCCCACAATGGTACCAGCAGGGATACCTGGAGTGGGAGAGATTGGGGTAATTATTGTGTTTGAAATGCGTCTCCTGAAGAAAGATCACTGAACAGTTTTCTCTGTGCAGGAGAGATAGGATCTGGCATCTCTTAGAAGGGGATCTCAGCCCCTTGACATTGTATGAGGCTAATTTAAAATCTGCCATACTTTTTTGATAAAGTGAGAAGCCCAAAGGCTACAAAGGACGCTGCAAAAAGAGTTTTGACAAACCAGACACATCGTGAGGGGGAGAGTGCGGCCACGAGCGGATCCAGAAGGGGCTTCACTGTTTCGGATTAGAAAGGATGCTAGAATTTCCCTTGAGTACCTGTCAGAACGTAAACAAATAGAACAGAAACCAAGAAAAAGAAATAGGTAAGTAAAGGCAGAACATGAATGAATAACATCCAGATACAGCATGGTGGTATAACCCTGCTTATCCGGGATAGTATGAAGTAGGGGGGTAAAGGGTATTACACCCAGAAGCACTACCCTCTATGGCAGCAAAGGTACTGCAGCTTGGTGGTTGTTACAGTCCTAACGATGGAAGAAAGGGTGGGGAACATCTTGGTAAATGAGATAACATATAGATGGACGTTTACCTTACTGCAATTAAGGGCAGAGTGACGGAGTTAGGGTACCTCCATCATCAACCCTCAGGGGAAGCGTGTAGTAGTACCGCCCCAAAAATATGTCAGTAAGCAATAGTACTACACCTAACCCCATCAGTGCAGTGGGGCCGGTAGAATATGAAAAATCAGCTTAACAACAATTAGGTCATTTAATCAGATCATGACTAGACTGGCTTCAAAACAGATGGGAAGTCTCAAGAGAGAGGTCCCTGCTGTCTCTACGTCCAATGCTAGGAGAGGAGCAAGGCCCGAATATAAGGCGAGCCCAGCTGCCCCCCCAGCACATAGCTGATAGTCAATAATTCAGATACTTATCAAAGGCATAACTTTAGTAACGTCCATCAGACATTTTTTCTTGTTCACCCAGAGCTGGGGGTGAGAAGGTGAAGTCAGCTACTTGTCCGCCAATGCAAGGCGTTTTGGGGTGGAAAAGGAGTCTCTTCTTCTGCTGCTTCTTTGAGGCTTTGGTGTGCGTTGGGGCTCCCAGGGGATTGTCCTGGGTAAATCAGGAAGAGAGTTGAGGTTTTGGACCATGTCCCAGTTTGCAATAGGCAACGGAGGTAGCTGAAGGAGGTCATAGGTTTTATCCAGGTCTGCAAACGAAGAAACGTGGATGCGGCGGCCTTCATGGAGGAAGGATAATCCGAAGGGAAAAGTCCATCTGTAGAGGATTCTCCGTTGCCTTAGCCAGTCGGTAAGGGGTTTCAAAGCTTTACGCTTCTTGAGGGTCGATTGCGACAGATCTTGATAAATGGCGATGCTGTTGTTGTCCCATTCTACGGAGTTGGAGTTCCTGGCTCCTGCCAAAATGGCCTCTTTCACAGGGAAGTGTAAAAATTTACATATGACATCCCTAGGCGGCTCGTTCGCCTGCGGTTTGGGCCTGAGGGCTCTGTGTGCACATTCAAGCAGGACCTCGTGCGTTGAGTCAGAGCCTAGAATCTTGAGGCAAATCTGAGTAATTGTTTCAGGAATGTCCACAGCTGGAATAGTCTCCGGTATTCCTCTAAAGCGCAGGTTATTTTGCCTGCTCCTATTTTCTTGGTCCTCCATGGCAGTATATAGGGCGTTGATATGGCACTGCGCAAGAGACATGCTGGAGGACACTTCACTCTGGTGTTGGAGGATTGTGGCCTGCGCCTCCTCTAAGCTCTCCACTCTCCTTCCTATGTGCCTCAGATCCTCTTTTATGGAGGAAATGTCCACACTGATAGGGCCCAGAGCCTCTATCAGAGCCTCTTTTAAGAATGCTCTAGTGATCGGCATGCTTTCCGTCTCAGTGAGTTCGTCTCCTACCTTCTCACTGCTGCATGCGGCAAGCTGCTTGTGTCCGGAGCGCGGGGTGCCGGGCGCCATCTTGGTCTCACGGCTCCCTTGTGTAGCGGAGGCTTTTTTCATAAATTTTTCTATATCCCCAGTTTGAATTTGGGAGCGGTTACCTCCAGGCTGGTCTGTGGGCTTTTGGCCCCCGATCTTCACCATTTCAGTCGGCAGTAGGCTAATTAAACAGTGCTAAGAGGGATATGCAGACAGGAAAGCAGCGCTTCACACGTCCATCCGGATCAAGCGCTGCTCCGCCCCCCCCAGACAGGACACTTTTAATGGGGAATTTATTTCAACATTCAGCAATTCATCTGACAGTTTATTTTCCTCAGTGAATACATTGGAGAAAAAAATATTTAACAGCTTTGCTTTCTCCTCGTCGCTCTCTGCGACTCCCCCCTCATTACTCTTTAACCGCCTCCGGGCCGCCTAACGCAGGATCGCGGACCGGAGGCGGCTGTCCCAGGCAGAGTGACTTCCGTTCACAGGATCGGAAGGTAAGAGAGTGGATCTACAGCCTGCCAGCGGCGATCGTTCGCTGGCAGGCTGTAGATGCGATTTTTTTAACCCCTAACAGGTATATTAGACGCTGTTTTGATAACAGCGTCTAATATACCTGCTACCTGGTCCTCTGGTGGTCTCTTTTGCTTGGATCGACCACCAGAGGACACAGGCAGCTCAGTAAAGTAGCACCAAGCACCACACTACACTACACCCCCCCTGTCACTTATTAACCCCTTATTAACCCCTGATCACCCCATATAGACTCCCTGATCACCCCCCTGTCATTGATCACCCCCCTGTCATTGATCACCCCCCTGTTAGGCTCCATTCAGACGTCCGTATGTGTTTTACGGATCCACGGATCCATGGATCGGATCCGCAAAACACATACGGATGTCTGAATGGAGCCTTACAGGGGGGTGATCAATGACAGGGGGGTGATCACCCCATATAGACTCCTTGATCACCCCCTGTCATTGATCACCCCCCTGTAAGGCTCCATTCAGACGTCCGTATGTGTTTTATGGATCCATGGATCGGATCCGCAAAACACATACAGACGTCTGAATGGAGCCTTACAGGGGGGTGATCAATGACAGGGGGGTGATCACCCCATATACACTCCCTGATCACCCCCCTGTAAGGCTCCATTCAGACGTCCGTATGTGTTTTTCGGATCCGATCCATGGATCGGATCCGGAAAACACATACGGACGTCTGAATGGAGCCTTACAGGGGGGTGATCAGGTAGTCTATATGGGATGATCACCCCCCTGTAAGGCTCCATTCAGACGTCCGTATGTGTTTTACAGAACCACGGATCCATGGATTGGATCTGGAAAACACATACAGATGTCTGAATGGAGCCTCACAGGGGGGTGATCAGGGAGTCTATATGGGATGATCACCCCCCTGTAAGGCTCCATTCAGACGTCCTTATGTGTTTTACGGATCCATGGATTGGATCTGCAAAACACATACGGACGTCTGAATGGAGCCTTACAGGGGGGTGATCAATGACAGGGGGGTGATCACCCCATATACACTCCCTGATCACCCCCCTGTCATTGATCACCCCCCTGTAAGGCTCCATTCAGACGTCAATATGTGTTTTATGGATCCACGGATCCATGGATCGGATCCGCAAAACACATACGGATGTCTGAATGGAGCCTTACAGGGGGGTGATCAATGACAGGGGGGTGATCACCCCATATACACTCCCTGATCACCCCCTGTCATTGATCACCCCCCTGTCATTGATCACCCCCCTGTAAGGCTCCATTCATACGTCCGTATGTGTTTTACGGATCCACGAATCCATGGATCGGATCCGCAAAACACATACGGACGTCTGAATGGAGCCTTACAGGGGGGTGATCAATGACAGGGGGGTGATCACCCCATATAGACTTCCTGATCACCCCCCTGTCATTGATCACCCCCCTGTAAGGCTCCATTCAGACGTCCTTATGTGTTTTATGGATCCTTGGATCCATGGATCGGATCCGCAAAACACATACGGATGTCTGAATGGAGCCTTACAGGGGGGTTATCAATGACAGGGGGGTGATCACCCCATATAGACTCCCTGATCACCCCCCTGTCATTGATAACCCCCCTGTAAGGCTCCATTCAGACATCCGTATGTGTTTTGCGGATCCGATCCATGGATCCGTGGATCCATAAAACACATAAGGACGTCTGAATGGAGCCTTACACCCCCCTGTAAGGCTCCATTTAGACATTTTTTTGGCACAAATTAGCGGTATGTGTTTTGGGGTGTATTTTTACATATACCCATGCTGGGTGAGATAAATATCTTGGTCAGATGCCAACTTTGTATAAAAAAATGGGAAAAGTTGTCTTTTGCCGAGATATTTCTCTCACCCAGCATGGGTATATGTAAAATTACACCCCAAAACACATTCCCCAACTTCTCCTGAGTACGGCGATACCACATGTGTGACACTTTTTTGCAGCCTAGGTGGGCAAAGGGGCCCACATTCCAAAGAGCACCTTTAGGATTTCACAGGGCATTTTTTACACATTTTAATTTCAAACTAATTCTCACACATTAGGGCCCCTAAAAAGCCAGGGCAGCATAACTACCCCACAAGTGACCCCATTTTGGAAAGAAGACACCCCAACGTATTTTGTGATGGGCATAGTGAGTTCATGGAATTTTTTATTTTTTGTCACAAGTTAGTGGAATATGAGACTTTGTAAGGGAAAAAAAAAATCATCATTTTCCGCTAACTTGTGACAAAAAATAAAAAGTTCTATGAACTCACTATGCCCATCAGCGAATACCTTAGGGTGTCTACTTTCCGAAATGGGGTCATTTGTGGGGTTTTTCTACTGTCTGGGCATTGTAGAACCTCAGGAAACATGACAGGTGTGTGTAGTGCAAAATTGTAAAAAGTGGTCTGGTAATTAAGGGTGTTTAAGCTAGGGGGGCTGAGGTGGTTAAAGGGAAAAATAGAACATGTAAAAAACAAATAAAAGCGGCCAAACTAGAGACCGAGAGATTCATTGCCAAAGAGAGCAAAATTAACCCTAAAATGTTCTTCAATTATATAAATGTTAAAAAGTATAAATCTGAAGGTGTCCTTCAGATTTATACTTTTTAACATTTATATAATTGAAGAACATTTTAGGGTTAATTTTGCTCTCTTTGGCAATGAATCTCTCGGTCTCTAGTTTGTCCGCTTTTATTTGTTTTTTACATGTTCTATTTTTTCCTTATAGTTTTTCAGTGCTTCCGTGCTACCCTCCTGTTTTATATGCTTTCTTTTTGTCATTTATTGCTTTCTTTACAGTTCTGTTGATCCACATTGGTTTCTTTTTGTTCCTTAACTTTTTATTCCCACACGGTATGTACCTGTCACAATGAGATTTTAGGATGCTTTTAAAGATATCCCATTTTGTGGCTGTATTTTTATTTGTGAGGACTTTATCCCATTTAGTTAGGCCTATGGCCTCTCTTAGTTAGCTAAATTTAGCTTTTTTGAAGTTTGGTATTTTTGTTCCTCCCTGTAGAAACGCTCTTTTGAATTATAATTGGAAGGTTATTACTCATAATATTGTTTTTTCTTGTGTTTTTCTTTTCTCTCTTATGACATATAGATCTTACCCTCATATTTTTATCCATTTATGATTTTCATTTTTTATTCAATCATATGAATTTACAAGTGATCTCTATTTGCATAATTTCTTATAGATCCCTTGTAAAAGGCCAGTCATATGGCCGAAACGTTGGGACAAACTATACGACTTTAAAATTATATGCTCCAATTCGGATGTACTATTTACTATACATATATGAAATGATGTAAAACGTCTATCAATTAAAAAGCATTAATTGACTCTGGTGTGCCACAAATTTTTCCATCTTTTTCCTTTAATTCTTGTGGAAAAAGGTTAACAAAGTTTGTAAAGTCAGTTTTGAATAACTTGAGTGGTGTAAGCCCCACAAAGTGACTTCATAACTGAACTGGTCTTTTAAAAATGGGTTTCGGATTTTTTTTTTTTATTAAAAAATTTGCTTCTAAAATTTACAAAATGATGCAAACGTGAAAGTGGACATATAGAAAATATCAAGTAATAACCCTTTTATGATGTATCACTTTCTGCCTTAAAAGCAAATTTTGAGAAATTCAAATATTGATAATTACAAATCTTTCCAAATTTTCTTTAAAAAAAAACTATGAAAGGTGAATTATATTGACTTAAATGTTCCACTATCTTGAAGTACAATGTATGGCGAGAAAACAGTCTCAGAATGGTTTGGATAAGTAAAAGCGTTCCAAAGTTATTACCACATAAAGTGGCACATGTCAAATTTCCCAAAAACGGCCTGGTCCTCAAGGTGAAAAGGTCCTTAAGGGGTTATGGCATAATTTTTGGACACTTGTTCAGAAGAAGTGACTGCTTCTTTTAAAACTACCATGTGTATGAAGCATCTGCTCCTGTTAAGACATCATTTTTTGACCACTTGTTCACAACAAGCCATTGTTTTTTTTTCCAATCACGCTGTGTGTGTTTAAACACCATCTGCCACCAATAAGGGACAATTTTTGGAAAGTTTTTTAAATTTAAAAAGTTCAAAAAATGTGACAGCTTAGTGTGTTTTCAAACACACTGTTTGTTAACACTTTCAACCATGTGTTTACCATAGCTACATTAGATTAGATTTAATATATTTTTTTTATCAAATCTTTTTATTTAAGATTTATTTTTTGTGCATTGCAACACAAATAACACAACAGAGAACCCTTCCCAACCCTCCCCCCCCTCCCCAGCTCCGTAGTCCAGGTGCAGTCCATCTTGGAAATAGTCCACAACAGGTGTTAGGCTATACAAAGATAAACAAACTGATGTATGGTACCAGCGCTGGAAAAAGAGGAATAAGTGATTTGTTAATTTTTTATGCTAGTTCGCAATTACCTTATTCCGGTAGGACAATGACTCAGTCAGGTAGGATATACAACGGGTATCCGGTCCAGCAATAAGGTAAAGGTAGCTTGCAGTGCTTCTTGCTCAACCTCAGAGCGCGTATGCCGCCCCGGACGGTGGCTGGCATGCGCGCGAGGGAGCTTGTGTTGGTACGAGGTTCCGGAGCGTGTAGCGTGACGTCACGACACACCTACGGAGCGATCCAGAGACCAAAAAGCGATCCTACGCGTTTCGAAGCCTACGGGCTTCTTCGTCAGGGATAATTGCTATGTTTGTTCCCTGGATTTAAATAGGTGCTCGGTCCCCATGGCAACTGCTATAGTTTACCTTATAAGGTTTCCTGCATAAAGTCCTACATGGATAAATGGTAACATACGCTTATTTGCAGCAGACAATAGTCAAAGTTCCATAGGTTTTCCAATGATGGTTGTTAAAAATGCGAATAATTCCATCTCCCGATTTAGGCCATTTGGTACTAGAGTATTCAATCTAAATATCCATTTGCTTTCACATCTCGACATCTGTTTAATAATGTCTCCACCTCTCGTATTTATTTTAACTTTCTCAATACCCCCAAAGAAAGAACCAGTAAAGTTCCCTGCATGATATTGGGCGTAATGACGGGACAGGGGATGACCGTCATACTTCTTCTTTATATTGTTAAGATGTTCCCCTATCCTAATTCTTAGTTCTCGTTTAGTTCGGCCCACATATATTTTAAGACAGGGACATTTAATAAAATATATCACTCCACGGGTATTACATGAGATGTAGGTGTTAGGCTATAGGTCGACCACCATTCTTTATACATGCACTCCAAAACAAACGTACTCTACTCTTTTGGTATACCCTAGCCTGCCAGTTACAGGTGACCGCCATAGTCTATTCTTAAACTAAAACACTAAATTATGATGTGAAAATGATCAATCCTGGCACACCAGATTTTGTAAAATTTGTTGTTGTTCCCTCTTTTTTGATAAACATAACCCTCAAGTTGCACCAGGGTGTGTATTGCCCCCACCAATTCCTGTACCTCTGGAGGATCGGGAACAATCCAACGGGATGCTATCCGCTTCCTAGCCTGATATAGGATACGCTGAATTGCCAACTTAACCTCTCTGGTCCCCGTCAGTTCACAAACATAGCCCAGTATACATAGTAGATTAGATTCAATTTTATTGTCATTGAACAAGTACAAGAACAAGTACAAGTACAATGCACACAGTTACCGTCAATTACGCCAACATACGGTACAATGTATTATATATACAAATAAATATATAAATAGGCATCTCTAAGTTTAAGATCAACACTGATTCTTCAACCTCCTCTTATTTCAACATGTGTTCCTATACCGTCTCCCCAATGGTAGTAGAGAGTAAAGCTTGTGACCTGGGTGAGAATCATCTTCCAAAATTCTTCTCGCCTGACTCAAACAGTGTGACAAATAGATGCTTTCACATGAGGGCAATTCCATGCCAATAATCCACTGAGCAGATTTAACAACCCTCTGTGGTCAGATGTGGAATATTTGCCTTACCAAACGGAAATGCAATTAGTCGCTATACTCTCAATGGTGCTACGATATAAACCAACCAGTATTTCTCTACATAATTGAGCCTTCTTCAAAGATCTCAAAAAATAAAGCCTCTGCTTCCTAAATAAAGATGAACCATCAACCACTTAAGATCTTCTGCGATACGCATGCCTAGAAACGTAAAACTGGGTGCCCTTTCAACCTCAACCCCATCTATATAAAGCGGAGAATAAGATCTATCCTTTCCTGAAATCAACAATCAACTCTTTGGTTGAGTCAGATTATTAAGAACACAACCACCAGATGTTGCACCTCCTCTCTTTATGCCCTCTCATCATCTCCCTTAATGAACATTATTACTATGGTGTAATCTGCAAACTTAATCACAGTATTCTAATCACACATTCCACCACAATCATAGGTGTACAGGGAGCACAGGAGTGGACTCAATACTGAACTCTACAGAACCCCAACATTTAAAGTGATAGGTGCTGAAATAGAGTTGTCTATCCTAACCACCTGTACCCTATCCCTTAAAGCGGCTCTGTCACCAGGTTCAACCCTATTAAACCAGACATACTGGCTGGTAGGGCTTATCATGCTGATTAAAACTTGACCTTTCTTTAGTCTTAACGGCTGCAGATAAATTAGCATTTTTATTCATATGCAAATGAGCCATTCGAGCACTCAGAGGCGAGGCTGAATATTCTGATGCTATGTTAGAGCATCTTAACGGAAATAAGCAAATAACGCCATATCAGCATGGCTTCGTAAGGGATCGGTCATGTCAAACTAATTTAATCAGTTTCTATGAGGAAGTAATTTCTAGAGTCGTGGCCAAAAGTTTTGAGAATTACATAAATATTGGAAATTGGAAAAGTTGCTGCTTAAGTTTTTATAATAGCAATTTGCATATACTCCAGAATGTTATGAAGAGTGATCAGATGAATTGCATAGTCCTTCTTTGCCATGAAAATTAACTTAATCCCAAAAAAAAACTTTACACTGCATTTCATTGCTGTCATTAAAGGACCTGCTGCGATCATTTCAGTAATCGTTTTGTTAACTCAGGTGAGAATGTTGATGAGCACAAGGCTGGAGATCATTATGTCAGGCTTGAACTGTTAAAAGGATGGTGATGCTTGAAATCATTGTTCTTCCAATGTTTACCATGGTGACCTGCAAAGAAACGCGTGCAGCCATCATTGCGTTGCATAAAAATTGCTTCACAGGCAAGGATATTGTGGCTACTAAGATTGCACTTAAATCAACAATTTATAGGATCATCAAGAACTTCAAGGAAAGAGGTTCAATTCTTGTTAAGAAGGCTTCAGGGCGTCCAAGAAAGTCCAGCAAGCGCCAGGATCGTCTCCTAAAGAGGATTCAGCTGCGGGATCTGAGTGCCACCAGTGCAGAGCTTGCTCAGGAATGGCAGCAGGCAGGTGTGAGCGCATCTGCACGCACAGTGAGGCGAAGACTTTTGGAAGATGGTCTGGTGTCAAGAAGGGCAGCAAAGAAGCCACTTCTCTAAAAAGAAAAAAACATCAGGGACAGATTGATCTTCTGCAGAAAATATGGTGAATGGACTGCTGAGGACTGGGGCAAAGTCATATTCTCCGATGAAGCCTCTTTCCGATTGTTTAAGGCATCAGGAAAAAAGCTTGTCCGGAGAAGAAAAGGTGAGCGCTACCATCAGTCCTGTGTCATGCCAACAGTAAAGCATCCTGAGACCATTCATGTGTGGGGTTGCTTCTAATCCAAGGGAGTGGGCTCACTCACAATTTTGCCCAAAAACACAGCCATGAATAAAGAATGGTACCAAAACACCATCCAACAGCAACTTCTTCCAACAATCCAACAACAGTTTGGTGAAAAACAATGCATTTTCCAGCATGATGGAGCACCGTGCCATAAGGCAAAAGTGATAACTAAGTGGCTCGGGGACCAAAACGTTGACATTTTGGGTCCATGGCCTGGACACCTCCCAGATCTTAATCCCATTGAGAACTTGTGGTCAATCCTCAAGAGGCGGGGGGACAAACAAAAACCCACTAATTCTGACAAACCACAAGAAGTGATTATGAAAGAATGGGTTGCTATCAGTCAGGAATTGGCCCAGAAGTTGATTGAGAGCATGCCCAGTCGAATTGCAGAGGTCCTGAAAAAGAAGGGCCAACACTGCAAATACTGACTCTTCGCATAAATGTCATGTAATTGTCGATAAAAGCCTTTGAAACGTATGAAGTGCGTGTAATTATATTTCACTACATCACAGAAACAACTGAAACAAAGATCTAAAAGCAGTTTAGCAGCAAACTTTGTGAAAACTAATATTTGTGTCATTCTCAAAACTTTTGGCCACGACTGTACTATAGCTTCACCACACTGAGATCTGCTCAGAAAGCTGATATACATATTACTGCTGTATTCACAGCCAGAATGTATGATTATGAAGACACCTGTGCTGTGAGTTTATAAGCACTATAAGCATAGAAAAGCATGCTTCTCTATGTGGTAATGCTATAGCTTAGTGGCATAGTGATCTGCCTTGAATAAAGATATCCTTGGTTTAAGTCCCATATGTTTTGTTTTTTCTTTAAAGCCCTATTAAAAGTCTATACTATAATAAATAATATGTAATCTAATAATAATAATAATAATAATAATAATACCTTACTATATTGAGAATCGTGTTTTTTTTTCCCTAAAACCTGTTACTGCTTTATTCATAGACACAATACATGATTATGAAGAAACCAGTAATATTTATTAGCTTTCGTAGGGTACTTTCACACTAGCGTTTTTCTTTTCCGGCATAGGGGCTCAATACAGGAAAAGAACTCAGGATGCATCAGGATGTCTTCAGTTCAGTCTCTGAACTGCGTTTTGGATGGAGGAAATACTGCAGTATTCTCTCAGTCCAAAATTCCGCATCAGTTGCCGGAACGCTGGATCCCGCATTAATTTACATTGAAATGTATCAATGCCGGATCCACTCTTCCGGTCTGCGCATGCGCAGACCGGTAAAAATGTGAAAAAAAATATAGAAACGGATCTGTTTGTCCGTATGACAAACGGAGAGACGGATCCGTTCTTGCAATGCATTTGTGAGACAGATCCACACCCAGATCCGTCTACAAATGCTGTCTGTTTGCATGCAGATTGCCTGATCCGGCAGGCAGTTCCGGCAATGGAACTGCTTGCTGGATCACTCTCCCGCAAGTGTGAAAGTAGCCGAAAAAACTCATGGGATAAATTTGGTAGAAAAAAAAATGTAAAAGTCTCTACTAAGTTTCAAACCCGGTATCTTTAAATACAAAGCCAGTTGCTTAACCTCTAAGCTATAGCATTCCCACATAAAAACATATGTTTTTTTCTATACTTATAAGCTAACACACACTACCAGTGTCGTTCTAATCACATATTGTGCCTGTGAATACAGCAGTAATATGTATATCAGCTTTCTGAGCAGATCTCAGTGTGGTGACGCTGTAGTACAGAGTATAATACACATATATACAGTAGATATGTATAAGCCAGGACACAGCTCTGCCCTCAGCCTGCTGTTTAGCCCTGTCAGTCAAGGGGAGGGGGGCGTGTGCAGAGCACAAGGGGTGTTACATAGCAGTGCTCAGATGATTTAGCCCCGCCTCTGAGTGCTCGAATTGCTCATTTGCATATGGATAAAACACAGATTTATCTGCAGCCGTTTAGCATACAGACAAAAGAAAGGTACAGTTTGAATCAGCATGATCAGCCCTACCAGCCAGTATGTCTGGTTTAATAGGGTTGATCCTGGTGACAGAGCCACTTTAAGAAACCCGGAATCCAATTATAGCAATGTCCCGACCCTCAGCTCTCCAAGTTTATCAATAGGTCTAGATGGAATAACTGTATTAAAGGCAGAGCTGAAGTTCACAAAAATAATGCGGACATATGCATTGTTTGGTAAGGGTCCAAAGTTCCTGGCAAATAGGATTTTAAATGAGACACAACTAGTTTTTCAAAGCATTTGGCAACTACAGAAGTCAAGGCCACAGGACGAAAGTCATCAGGATTTAACTCCGCCACTGTCTTAGGCTACTTTCACACTTGCGGCAGTGTGACCCGGCGGGATGTGGATCCGTCTCACAAATGCATTGCAAGGACAGATCCGTCTTTCTGCTTGTCATGCGGACAGATGGTCCGTCTTGTATCTTTTTTCACATTTTTACCGGTCTGCGCATGCGCAGGCTGGAAGGACGGATTCGGCATTCCGGTATTTTGAATGCCGGATTCGGCACTAAGACATTCCTATGGGGAAAAATGCCGGATCCGGCATTCAGGCATGTCTTTTTTGGCCGGAGATAAAACCGTAGCATGCTACGGTTTTATCTTTTGCCTGATCAGTCAAAACAACTGAACTGAAGACATCCTGATGCATCCTGGACGGATTACCCTCCATTCAGAATGCATGGGGATATGCCTGATCAGTTCTTTTCCGGTATAGAGCCCCTAGGACAGAACTCTATGCCGGAAAAGAAAAACGCTAGTGTGAAAGTACCCTTAGGCACGGGCACAATAGTCACAGCCTTAAAAAAGGCCGGGACTACCACCTGAGCCATAGACACATACAGTACAGACCAAAAGTTTGGACACACCTTCTCATTCAAAGAGTTTTCTTTATTTTCATGACTATGAAAATTGTAGATTCACACTGAAGGCATCAAAACTATGTTAACTACAATAACTGTCTTAAAGGGGTTCTGCACTTTCATTTAACTGATGATTTATCCTCTGCTGCTGGAGCGCCGCTGCCTTCTCAAACAGCTGATCGGCAGGGGTCGCGGGTGTCGGACTCCCGCCGATCAGAAGCTGATGATCTATCCTGGATAGGTCATCAGTTACATGAAAGTGCAGAACCCCTTTAAGCCTTTCAATTCATTGACAGCAATAACAAATTATATCCGGATGAAAATGACATACAGTACAGACCAAAAGTTCAAAAGTTTGGACACACCTTCTCATTCATAGATCATCAATATCAGATCAGCGGGGGTCCAACCCAGCACCCCCGCCAATCAGCTGTATGAAGCACACGTGCCGTCTCCCTTCTCCCTTCCCCGAGTGCACAAGTGCCATCTCCCTTCTCACATCCTGTCTGCTGCTGTGGTCGTTGCCATAGACAGCAGCGACAAACAGGAAGAGAGATAGGAGACGGCACGCATGCGCTGGGGGGGGGGGGGGTGCTGGATGTCGGGCCCCCACCGTTCTGATATTGATGACCTATCCTGAGGATAGGTCATTAATAGTAAAAGCTTGGACAACCCCTTTAATACTACGATACAATAAAGCTGTGGATTTTATCTTAAAAGTCTCTGCAGGGTTATCAGTTTGCTTATATTCTACAATTCTAGATATTGTATGGGATATTGATAGAAGAAGGCAGCTTGTACGCAGCATTGGCATTACTGTACACCTGTATAAAATAACTTTGGCTTTTAAACCTCTAATGGTACATGAGGGAAGGCGTCCTTTATGCCCCTTTAAATATTTATCAACATAAAAGTCTAACAAGCTGTTCTAGTGATTACCACACATAAAAGCAGTGATTAGTGTATTTTGCATTTAATAGAGCTACCTCTGGCACTGCACCCTATGCACTAACCTCATTTGTCCGATTGCCAGCTAGATGGCCTGTTCCAGTAGACTCGCCCTGATGTTCAATTCTCTGCGGGATGAACCTGACAGAACTCCATCTCTCATTTTGTGCAGTCCAACAAACATGATTGCAGCGATGATGAGTTTTGGACATTATTATTTACATAGGACGGACTGCAGAGCCATACATTTTACTCTCTTAATTAGGAATAGTAAAACATTGTAATTTTATACATTAGTGACATGGTGCTCAACCCACTTATGATTAACACCTGCTTGATTTGGCACAGAATGTCCAGCGTTTCCTGAATTCCAGAATGACATTAAGCAATAAAATACAGAAATATGCTGTGCAAACATATGTTTTCTTTCCAGGCCATCTGGTAACCACAGCTGAAAGGCAGCCTGGCTACAGATGTGCTAAAGAGTTTGGCTCAAATTCAGATTCATCCTATTCCCTACCCTTTTCTATAATTGAAGTTTTTCACATTTTCTAAGCCGGCGTGTCATTTATGATGTGTCGTGTCTGCCAATATCATTTATGTCTGCAATGTAAACACGATACCAATAAATCAGGCACATTGTGAGCAAATACTAATAGGTCCAAAAATATCTTCACAGATAAGCCATGGAATGAGGGACAAGCTAAAGGCGTATTCACATGGAGCTCTAATTGGCTTATTAAAGGGAATAAATGTTAGTACACACACTCGTTCCTGATAACTGGTCTGTGTAAAGGGTCTGCTGATCACCCAATGAACAAGCAAAAAGCTTGTGCAGCGATCCCCTGAGGAGTTGGTACAGAAGATGGGAATGTGTCACGGGGCGCCAAAGGCGCACTCAGTCTCCCATCAGCCGCAGACCTGCTGCTTAGCTTCAGGAGCGAAGATCTGTGTTTGGCCTCGTTCCCAGGGCGGCTTTGCTAGCTGGGAGACTTCCCGCTCCTAGGTCTGCCTTGAGCCCCGAGCTGATCACTCGGTGCTCGACTTGTCTGTCTGTCGGTCATGTGATGCTGGCCACGTCACATGACCCTCAGATCCCACTATAAATACAGGCAGCCTGCTGGCCACAGGTTGCCTGTTAATTCTAGGTTCCTGGCTATTTGTTGGACTACTGAATACTCACCTGATCCTGTCTTCCCAGCACGTATCCTAAGTTAGGGACTGCCATCTAGTTGTCCCCTGTCATTAGGACTTGCGAGGCAAGTAGGCAGGGCCAGGGGCAGGGTGGAGCACAGTGGTCACTATCCTCCCCCCTGTGTGTAGTGTACGTGACCGTCACAGATTAACAGGCCGTAACCTAACCACTGTATCATGAATCCTCTGGTGACCCTGACTGACCATGTCTCTA
Source organism: Bufo gargarizans (assembly GCF_014858855.1). Lineage (NCBI taxonomy): Eukaryota > Metazoa > Chordata > Amphibia > Anura > Bufonidae > Bufo > Bufo gargarizans. The sequence goes on from NC_058084.1 coordinate 79,948,529, forward strand.
ACCTGACGCAGATGGTGCGCAGAGCTAGGGGAGAAACTCTGTTCTTTTGAGATAGGACAAGGTACTTCCATCCCTCAGGCCTCCAGTCTGCATTTAGAGACCCAGATTAAGCTTCCTGAGCCCTGTTCTGAAGATCTGAAGAAGTTTATTTCCTTTAAAGAAAATTTGAAACTTTTTTTCCGTTTGCGCCCTGTATCCTTTGGCCCCGAGAGTCAACACGTGGGCATTGTCATTTCCTGGTTAAAGGGTGATCCCCAGGACTGGGCATTTTCTTTACCTGCTGATGCCAGTTGTTTAACATCAGTGGAGGTGTTTTTTCAAGCCCTGGGTACCCTGTATGATTAACCAGACAGGACACTGGTAGCCGAGACTGCTCTAAAGGTTCTGGTTTAGGGCAATCTACCTGCGGAGGGGTATTGCACCCAATTCAGAAGGTGGTGTGTTCCCTCAGGATGGAATGAACCAGCACTTAAGAGTCAGTTCAGGTCAGGTCTGTCTGATAACTTAAAGGATCTTCTAGTGAGTTATCAGCTCCCAGAGACCTTAGAGGAGATGATGACCCTTGTAGTCTGACTTGACCGACGGGTTAGAGAGAGACGACAGGAACGACAGTTCTCTCCTCAGGTGGTGGTCCAGCCTGAGGTCTATCCCAGAAACAACGCTGAGGTCTCTACCGAAGAACCTATGCAGGTCGGCATGACTCAAGGGAATCTGCGTCGCAGACGTGTAGTGTGTTTTTACTGCGGAGATCCTGACCATTGGATTAACCAATGTCTTAAGAAGGCCCTCTCCGTTAAGTCTCCCAAGGCAAGGCAACCTAAAGACCAGGTACACCCTGATATTACGAAATGTAAGCTTGTGGTACATTTAACAATATCTCTGGGGGTTAATAAATGGCCGGGTAAGGCCTTTATTGACTCTAGTTCAGCGGCCAGCTTTATTGACTCTGATCTACGCCATTAGACTGGGTATTCCAATTTTTTATCTTCCTACACCTATCCATGTCATGGCTATCAACGCCACTCCCCTGGTAGGTGGTATGGTGAGGTCATGTACCTCAGAGATTTCTTTAACCGTGGGGGTGTGCCACTCTGAGAAATGTTCCCTCTTAGTCCTGGAGAACTTACCGGTCGAGGTGGTACTAGGGTTGCCTTGGCTCCGATTACACAACCCCACTATTGATTGGTCCAGGGGGGAGTTGGTGAAATGGGGACCTAAGTGTGACTCGTGCTTGTTTGTGGTACAAGCTGGGGTCTCAGTAGAATCTGATATATTACCCACGGTCATTAGGGAATAATCTGATGTGTTCTCATCACCTACCCCGGAGGTTCTACCACCCCATAGACCTTATGATTGCGCCATAGAGTTAGTAGAAGGTGCCAGGTTTCCTAAGGGGCGTATTTATAATCTCTCTAAGCCTGAACGCAAGGCCATGGAGGATTATATTAAGGAAAGCCTCGGTAAGGGGCACATTAGACCTTATGTCTCTCCTATGGGAGCAGGGTTTTTCTTTGTTAAGAAAAAGGATGGTGGTCTTAGGCCTTGTATCGATTACCGGAAATTTAATAAGATCACTATCCAGAATAGATACTCTTTCCTATTGATTCCGGATTTATTTAACCCGGTTCTGGGGCAACCTGGTTTTCTAAGATTGACCTGAAAGAGGCATATAATCTAATCTGAATCAAGGAGGGAGACGAATGGAAGACGGCAGGACACTTTGAATATCAGGTTATGCCTTTTGGACTCAGCAATGCCCCAGCTGTGTTCCAAAACTTTATGAATGATATTCTTAGAGAGTTTTTAGGTAAATTTGTCATTGTCTATCTTGACGACATTTTCTCCTGATTTCAAATCTCATGTGTCTCATGTTAGACAAATATTAAAGGTGTTGAGCGAGAATCAGTTGTCCGCTAAACAAGAGAAATGTGTCTTTGGTGCACAGGAGATTCTGTTTCTAGGGCATGTCCTGACCCCCACGCCTTCAAGATGGATCCTGGTAAGGTACTAGCTATTAAGGAATGGGTAAGGCCTTCATCCTTAAAGGCCTTACAACGGTTCTTAGGTTTTGCCAATTACTACCGTAAATTTATTAAGAATTTGTCAGTAATTGCTAAACCGCTGACGGACCTCACTAAGAAAGGGGCGGATTGGGAGAACTAGTCTACTGAGCCGATTACTTTGTTTGAAACACTAAAAAAGGCATTCAGTAGCGCTCCCATTCTGATTCAGCCAGATCAGGAGAGACCTTTTATTGTGGAGGTGGATGCGTCTGAGGACGGCGCTGGAGCAGTCCTTTCACAAGGTCCTGCTAGTCTAACTAACCTGAGACCGTGTGCATTATTTTCCAGAAAATTTTCTTCCACCGAGAGAAACTACGACATAGGGAATCGAGAGTTGCTGGCCATTAAGTGGGCATTTGAGGAGAGGAGGCATTTTCTGGAGGGGGCAAGGCATTGTGTAACTGTTGTCACTGACCATAAGAACCTTATGCTTCTCGAATCTGCTAAGAGGTTGAATCCCCGTCAGGCTAGATGGGCACTGTTTTTTACTCGTTTTGAATTCTCCATTACTTTCAGGCCTGGAAGTAAAAACGTGAAGGCTGATGCATTATCTCGGAGCTTCCATGCTTTTCAGGCTACAAAGGCACCGCCTGAATTCATCCTACCAGAAAATATCTTCGTAGCAGCCTTAATCCAAGATATCTCGGCTCTCATTAAGGCTGAACAACATCTGGCACCAGCAACCACCCCAATAGATAAGTTGTTTGTCCCCATACAATTTCGTCTCCAGCTGTTCGGTAAGTGTCATGATTCCGCCTTTTGTGGACATCCTGGTTTTGAGGGCACTAGAGAGCTGGTTTCTAGATCTTATTGGTGGCCCACTCTATTTAGGGATGTCAAGTCCTACGTGTCAGCCTGTGAGGTTTGTGCTAGGTCTAAGACACCTAGGACTCGCCCTGCTGGTAACCTACGACCCCTACCCATTCCCAGTAGACCTTGGTCCCATATTTCTATGGACTTTATTACTGACCTGCCGCCGGCGGAGGGTAAGACTGTGGTTTGGGTAGTAGTCGATAGGTTTAGCAAGATGGTTCATTTCATTCCTCTGTCTAAACTCCCGAATGCCAAGACCCTGGCGTCTATTTTTGTGAAAGAAATTGTACGGTTACATGGTATCCCGGAAAATATTGTATCTGACAGGGGTGTGCAGTTTGTGTCCAAATTTTGGAGGGCTTTCTGTCAAAGATGGGCAGACTGAACGTCTTAATCAGTCTGTTGAACAATTCCTGAGGTCGTATGTTGCTGATGACCAGCAATTATGGGTTAAATACCTTCTGTTGAATTTGCTTTGAATAACCGTGTTAATTCTTCTGCTGGGGTCTCCCCTTCCTTTTGTAACCATGGTTTTCATCCCCGTTTTCATTCTGGGTCGTCCGTCTCCTCCTCTAACCCTGAAGCTGATAAATTCTCCTCCGAACTGTGCACAGTTTGGGCCCGGGTTCAATCGAACCTAGAAAAGGCTCAAAGTTCTCAAAAACTCAAGGCCGAAAAGAGACGTTCCAAGGGGGTGAACTTTCAGGTTGGGGATAAAGTATGGTTGTCCTCCAAGAATCTATTTCTCAAGGTAGCTTCTAGAAAATTTGCTCCTCATTTCATTGGACCGTATAAGATCACGGAGGTGATTAATCCGGTATCGTTTAAGTTGGAGCTGCCCGAGTCGTTCCACATTCATAATGTATTTCATAAATCTCTACTTAAAAAATATTTTGAACCTGTTGTAACGTTGAAAGCCTCGCCAGTTCTTGTTAAGTATGCAAAGGCGCACTCGGTCTACCATCAGCCGCAGACCTGCTGCTTAGCTTCGGGAGCAAAGATCTGTGTTTGGCCTCATTCCCAGGGTGGCTTTGCTAGCTGGGAGGCTCCCTGCTCCTAGGTCTGCCTTGAGCGCCGAGCTCAACTTGTCTGTTTGTCGGTCATGTGATGCTGGCCACGTCACATGACCCTCAGACCCCACTATAAATACAGGCAGCCTGCTGGCCACAGGTACAGGTTGCCTGTTAATTCTAGGTTCCTGGCTATTTGTTGGACTACTGAATACTCACTTGATCCTGTTCCCTGACGATCCTTTGCCTGCTCCTCCTGTACTGCGCATCGCTCCTGGTATCCTGACCCCGGCTTCCACCTGACGATTCTTTGCGGGCTCTGGTTGTACTTCGTTTCTCTCCTGATATTTGACCTCGGCTTTTCCTGAGTATTCTCTGCTCATTCCTTAGTAATGCGTAGCTCTCTAGGTATTGACCCGGTCCGTTCACGTTCCGTTATTTATCTTGTCTGTCTTTCCAGCACATATCCTAAGTTAGGGACTGCTGTCTAGTTGTCCCCTGTGAGTAGGACTTGGGAGGCAAGTAGGCAGGTCCAGGGGTGTGGGTGGAGCGCAGTGGTCACTATCCTCCCCCCTGTGTGTAGTGTACGTGACCGTCACAGAATGGTAGTAACTCTGATGAGATGTTGCGTCACGGTGTACTCCATCAGACCGTTGCTCCATGGGGATCAGTGCCATGGAAAGGTGATTTAAAGACTCAGGCTACTCATTGCAATATATAACTTGTAGTACATCCAGCAACAGTAGGTACATAGTGCAATTTCATAATGCATGCTTAGCGTTAGTTTGGCCTGGATGTTGTTTAGGCGATGTGTCCGAATTGTATTACCTCACCTGCAGCAGTGTCTGTAAAGTTGTCGTTGCTGGTCACTTTGCTGAATAAGCACGCTGTAGCTTCTCAGATAGAAGTAGTCTTGGTTCTGTTACTCCCTCTGGAGTAGTGGTCTCACAGGAGATCTGGATAAGTAGGAGGTTTAGCATGTGCTTCTTTCTTCCACCGTGTCTACACTAGAACTCCCTCTCCTGCGAGGAAGCAGAACCAGCCCACTCCTATCAAGAGAGGAGGGAGGTGGTTAATCTTGTCCCTGACAACCATACCTCTACATGTTGGTATGCATACATAACAAATATGGCATAACGCGGACACCTAAATCATAGTTTCTGGGTAGTAGATGGTGCTGTGTGAACAGTGATTTGCTGCACAGAAATAATGGTGGTAGTGCTGTATGTAAATGCAGCTCTTACTTCTACTGATGATCCGGCAATTATTGTGAAGGAACTGCGCCTTCCTAATAATTGCCCTCTCAGTCGACGAGTGTAAATGAACCTTAAAAGATTTACTAGCAGCAAAATGTCATTTTGACCATCAGAGCAGTGCCTAAGAGCCCATGGTCAGAGGGCCTATGACTAAAGATTAGTGAGCTTCATGGTAGTTATGCCCACACTGTGCCCCCTCACAGTATTTATGCCCTCATTGTACAACCCTCACGGTAGTTATGCCCACATTGTGCACCCCCTTAAAGTACTTATTAGAGTACAACTTCTCAAAAATTCGATTCAGCCACTTTGCAGAATTCTCCCCAAAATTTTTTTTGATCTGAATTTATTTGTGGCGAATCACATTAAAAAAACAGCTATTTCCTGGCTGTAGAGAGCCTTAATAGTGGTATAGAACACTGTGCCTGGCAGTAACTCGCATAGGGAGTCTGCTGTGGTATTGAAACAATACTGTGAGTCAGTATGACACGCACATGACAGGCATCGCTCTTAAAATCACTGCTCACTTCACTTATTTGGGCAGTTGCGGGGCCAACACTGACCAAATAACTCAAGTGTGAACTCAGCTATACCGGTCGATGTTAGCTTCAGGTATAAAGAACCGTGCAGAGGCCCAAGATCCTACTGTAGTGTAAAAGAGCGCACTCTTAGACCATCATCAGCGGATTCCACATAGATGTCCACAGAACCTGTTCTATTAAACGCTTATACAAGTAGAGCCCCCTGACAGAGTGGACAGAATGTAAGCAGTAAGTTTGTGTTGATGTCACTGATTAATTTGACCTTCCTTTGATCCGTCATAACAATAACCCCCCAAAAAATGCATTCTGTCTATTGAGCATCCGCCTTCAAGTGGTCAGCATTTGGTCAGTTATCCAACAGTATTGCTAAAGCCCAAAAAAACAGGAGTGGATCCAGAACAGAGATGACACGTGAATGGAATATTTGCATGTCTTCTGTGTTTTCTACCCACTCCTGCTTTTGGCTACCAAATCATAATCCAATTCTGATGGGACTATACAGGCCTTACAGCTGCTACACAGACAAGATCCGTTGTGTGTCTGATTTTTCCTTCCTTCTGACAGATCAGAAGGGTCAAATAAATGATGATGTCAACCAGGCCAAAAAGGCAAAATAGAGGCCCAGTCATGGAGTGGGGAGGGTGTGAGAACAGCTTGAGAAGTCCACAGAGTGGCCCAATGACATAGTGCTGAGGAAGCAGCAGCATAAGGAGACCACAAAGTGGCCCAGCGACATAGTGTTTAGGAGGTCACAGAGTGGTAGGGTGACATAGTGCGGAGGTGGCAGCAGCGTGAGGAAAGCACAGAGTGGCACAATGACAGAGTGAGGGGGGGTGGCAACTGCATGAAGAGACCACAAAGTAGCCCAGAGACTGAGTTGTGAGTTGGCAGCAGCATGAGGAGACAACATAGTGGCAAAGTGAAATAGTGTGGAGGTGGCAGCAGCAGTATGAGGAGGTCACAGAGTGGCCCAGTGACATAGTGTTGATTTAGCAGCAGCATGAGAAGACCACAGAGTGACAAGGTGACATAGTGTGGAGTTGGCAGCAGCAGCAGCATGAGGAGGCCCAGAGTAGCAAAATGACAGAGTGTGGAGACCTGAGTGGTGAGGTGGCAGCAGCATCAGGAGACCAAAGAGTGAACCGTGACAGAGTGGAGAGGTGGGTGGCAATAACAGTACCCACTGACAATGGTGGGTGTAAGAAGGAGCACTTGGAATTAGATGTGTGGCATCAGGCAGGTGGCAGCATCAGAATAGTATCTGAGGCAGGTAGCCAGAAGAAACTGGTCTCTTTTGTGAAGGTTTGGGTGACGCAGCCCGGATGATGTAATATGAAGCATCAGGCATTGGTGGGATGGAAATCCTGGTGGATCCATGCCTGATTTATCTTGACAAAGGTCAGTCTCTCCACATTTTGGGTGGACAGTCGAGTTCTCCTTTGGGGTAATTATGGCCCCCACCGCACTAAACACCCACTCTGATGCCACAAAACAGGCTGGGCAGGACAGCTTTTCCAGGTCAAACTCGGCCACTTGAGGCCACAAATCCAGTTTGACTGCCCAGTAGTCCAGCGGATCTTCAATGTGGGGTGGCAGGGTGCTCTCCAAGTATGCCACCACCTGTTGGTCCAGGTTCTTCTCCAGGTCTAGCTGCTGCTGCTGGTGAGTAGTTTCTTCATAGGCAGGTTAAGAAAGCTGCTCATCACCGACTCTGGACTCAAGCTCCTGCTGATTGAGATGGTACTGCTCCTACCCTCCCACCCCACCACAGCAGCCATGGCAGTGGAACAAGACCACAGAGGGCTCCCTGGTCAGACCTGCGAAAGGATAGGCAGATAGGCAGCAGCCAACTGACTACATAGGATGTCTTTATAGTAGTTCAGTTTGTCCTCCCTCTCAGTGGGTGTAAAAAAATAAAGCCCCCATTTTGGACCGGGACCGAGGGTCCAAAAAGGTGGAGAGCAAGAAGTCATCCCTCTGCCGAATGGTGATAATTCGGCTGTCACTACTTGTCTTCCTCATCTCCCTCTTGCTCCTCCGGCTGCTGCTCCTGCTCCTTCTCTCCTGTCATGTGTGTTGAAAAACCACCCATTTTGCTACACATGGCCTGTGCTCCTATGTCCTTCTCCTCCTCATGCAGTTCAGCCCACACAGGGCTCATGTAGCCATGAGTTGCAGGCCCCACATCTCCAGTCCCCTGACCAGCCAGATTTACCAGCATCTGTTCCAGGATATGAAGCAGTGGAATGACGTTGTTCATCCAGTAGTCCTGGCGACTGACAACTAACTTGGCATCCTCAAAGGGTCTGAGCAAATGGCAGGTGTCACGGATGAGTTGCCACTGGCTGACAACGAAGTTACACAGGGTAGTACTCCTGTCCGCTTGGATCATCAAGAAATCGTTTATGGCCTTTCTCTGTTTGTATAGTCGGTCCAACATATGGAGGGTTGAATTTCAATGGGTGGAAATGTCGCATATCAGCCTATGTTGGGGGACCCCGTTCTGCCGCTGCAGCTCAAGAAGGGTGTGCTTGGCAGTGTACGAGTGGCTGAAGTGCATGCAAAGTTTCATGGCTATTTTTAGGATGTCTTGCAGATAGGTGGAAGACTTGAGGAACTGCTTGACAACCAGATTGAATACGTGTACCATGCAAGGCGCATGGTTCAGCCCTTCTTGACGCAGTGCCGACACCATGTTCTTCCCGTTGTTGTTTACCATGGTTTTTTTACCACGATTTTGATTTGTTGCGGGGAAAGCCAGGATTTGATTTCTTGATGAAGGACACGGAGCAGTTCCTCCCCTGTGTGACTCCGAGGCAAACAAGGTGTAGAACAGCGTGACACCGCCGTGCCCTGTACATGTGGTATGTGTCATGAGTTAGAGATCCAGCGACAGACTTCTGCGTCGTCAAGCAATAAACAAACAGAAATCAGGTACAGATACACAAGAGTTTATTGCACAAACAAAAGGCCAGGGAAGGCAGCACAGGTGGAAGGCTGAAAAGTCAGCCTGAATTTGTGGGAGGGGCATCTTACCTTCTTAAGCTCCAGCCCCCAGCTCCTCAGGGCGCTTCTGTTCACAGTCTGGATAAGGAGTCGCTTGCTCTGGTACTGCATCCGTGCACGTCGTGAGTTGCTTTCATCTGGTTCGTTTCGTTTTTATACACTGCCGTTCACGTCTTCAGGAGAGGCAAATTCTGTGCAACAATGCTCCACAAGGGCTCCTTCAGCGGCGGTCACATACCTCCGGCTCCCTGAGTCGGCGTGCGTTCCAGTGTGGGATCGATCATGTCAAACAAATTTAATCAGTTTCTATGAGGAGGTAAGTTCTAGACTTGACAGCAGCGAATCAATGGATGTCGTATATCTGGACTTCTCCAAAGCATTTGACACTGTACCACATAAAAGGTTAGTATATAAAATGAGAATGCTCGGACTGGGAGAAAACGTCTGTAAGTGGGTAAGTAACTGGCTGAGTGATAGAAAACAGAGGGTGGTTATTAACGGTACACACTCAGATTGGGTCACTGTCACTAGTGGGGTACCTCAGGGTTCAGTATTGGGCCCTATTCTCTTTAATATATTTATTAATGATCTTGTAGAAGGCTTGCATAGTAAAATATCAATTTTCGCAGATGACACTAAACTGTGTAAAGTAATTAACACTGAAGAGGACAGTATACTACTATAGAGGGATCTGGATAGATTGGAGGCTTGGGCAGATAAGTGGCAGATGAGGTTTAACACTGACAAATGTAAAGTTATGCACATGGGAAGGAATAATGCAAGTCACCCGTACTTATTAAATGGTAAAACACTCGGTAACACTGACATGGAAAAAGATCTAGGAATTTTAATAAACAGCAAACTAAGCTGCAAAAAACAGTGTCAGGCAGCTGCTGCCAAGGCCAATAAGATAATGGGTTGCATCAAAAGGGGCATAGATGCCCGTGATGAGAACATAGTCCTACCTTTTTACAAATCATTAGTCAGACCACACATGGAGTACTGTGTACAGTTCTGGGCTCCAGTGAACAAAGCAGACATAGCAGAGCTGGAGAGGGTCCAGAGGAGGGCAACTAAAGTAATAACTGGAATGGGGCAACTACAGTACCCTGAAAGATTATCAAAATTTGGGTTATTCACTTTAGAAAAAAGATGACTGAGACGAGATCTAATTAATATGTATAAATATATCAGGGGTCAGTACAGAGATCTATCCCATCATCTATTTATCCCCAGGACTGTGACGAGGGGACATCCTCTGCGTCTGGAGGAAAGAAGGTTTGTACACAAACATAGAAAAGGATTCTTTACGGTAAGAGCAGTGAGACTATGGAACTCTCTGCCTGAGGAGGTGGTGATGGTTAGTACAATAAAGGAATTCAAGAGGGGCCTGGATGTATTTCTGGAGCGTAATAATATAACAGGCTATAGCTACTAGAGAGAGATCGTTGATCCAGGGATTTATTCTGATTGCCTGATTGGAGTCGGGAAGGAATTTTTATTCCCCTAAAGTGAGGAAAATTGGCTTCTACCTCACAGGGGTTTTTTGCCTTCCTCTGGATCAACTTGCAGGATGACAGGCCGAATTGGATGGACAAATGTCTTTTTTCGGCCTTATGTACTATGTTACTATGTTACATTCCTGCCTCAAGTTGTTTTTGTTTTTGTTTGTCTCCTTTCTTTTCCCCATCCAACTCCCTCGCGAGGCAGCAGGGCGGGCAGGGTCCGGCCCGCGGGTTCCCCCCTCCACACGGCCTCCCCCGTCCCCTCCTTACTTAGGGCTCCGCTGCAGCCCGGCGTGAGTTCCAGCTTGGAGCGCACGCCGGAATCCCTCTGCCGGGCCTGGGCCTGGTCACGTATTCGGCGTGCATTCCAGCGTGGAGCGCACGCCGGAGTCCCTCCGCCAGGCCTGGGCCTGGTCACGTGTTCGGCGTGCGTTCCAGAGTGGAGCGCACGCCGGAATCTTCATTCAGGCCCGGCTGATTCATGCGACATGGCGGCTCCAGTGCGGAGGCTCCTGCCTGGGTTAATCCTGTCCCCACTGGGTCTCTCCCCTTCTCGAAACACACCCTGATTCTGGCCCCACAACCAGGTCTCCCGCCCTACTTACTACTCAGGACGGGTGGTCCCCGTCCCCCAGTCTGCCAGTCCGCATGGTCACCCCCCTGCACATTCCATTACGAACCAGGCCAGACTGGCACCCCCGTCAAAACAGGCCATACGTAGTAAATAGGGGTATCTAGCCCCTGGGCAACAACGGCCCATGTCCACAAACAGCCGCAAAAAAAAAAAAAAGACACCAAAAGAAAAAGAAAAAGAAAAAAGAAAAACACACACCCCAAATTTTTTTTAAAAAAATCCCTTGGTAGGTTCCAACCACAAGCCATCTCATACGCAGTCCCGCCGTGCCACGCAGCGCTACGCGGGAGGAAGACAAAGTCATCCTCGGTCCCTCATTTAGGGGGAGGGCCCCTGGGTCCCTGCTGGGCTGGAAGGGCGCTAGTTTCAGTACGGTGTTCAAAGAAACAAGGGGTCTCACTACGAGTAGGCCAGGTCATCATCGCACGCCATACCCATTCAGCGGTCACTAAACGCTCTCTGCAGTCATCTATTCTATGGTGGCGACAGTGCCAGGTGTTATATGTATGTACTATCACGTTATATGCTGTTGTCTCCTCTATTGGTTCGCCAGGCTCGTACCTACTTCTGTCTCCCGGATCACCCAGGCTCACACCTACTTCTGTCTCCTGGATCGCCCAGGCTCATACCTACCTCTGCCTCCTGGATCGCCCAGGCACGCACCTACCTCTGTCTCCTGGTTCACCCAGGCTCATATCTACCTCTGCCTCCTGGATCGCCCAGGCACGCACCTACCTCTGTCTCCTGGTTTGCCAGGCTCATACCTACCTCTGCCTCCTGGATCGCCCAGGCACGCACCTACCTCTGTCTCCTGGCTCGCCCAGGCTCATACCTACCTCTGCCTCCTGGATCGCCCAGGCACGCACCTACCTCTGTCTCCTGTTTCGCCCAGGCTCACACCTACCTCTGTCTCCTGGTTCACCCAGGCCCGTCACCCTCCTCAGTTATGTTCTCTTTTCCTTCCGAACCTTATGGATTTGTCCTCTCAGAAACGTGTCCTGACCGTTCACTTGTGCGACATTTGGACCAAGGTCAGGTGACCCAACACATCAGTACAGGTAGTAGCCTCTAAGCCCAGGTACGTTGCCCAGACCGACTCAAGCCTTCTCGTAGGCACCAGTCGTACTACGCTCTGATCACATATAGTTATTCGGGACCATTTCTTTCTTTACAGGTTTAAGCATGTCACATGCTTCAGACGTGGAGGACACATGTCTCTCCCTGGAACGTCCGTCTCAGGCCAGCCGGGCAACACGTCCCTGAGAAGCTGGACGGTTCCCAGGTTCATCGCTGAACTCAATAAAAGGGGCATCCCTCACCCGGCCTCTGCCCGCAAAGCAGAGTTATACAAGCGGTTGATGACCACCCCGGGTCCGTCAGGCGTCCAGCCGGGCACCACGGACACTCAACAGTCATTGAGGCATCTGCAAGCCACCATTGACTCCTTGGTCGGCATGGTGACTGATGCCCAGTCCAGGGTTTCGGTACTGGAGTCCCGGGCCCTGGCCCCTCCCCCCCAGGCGCCCTACCCTCCGGCCGAGTCCGTGGTTCCTCAGACGGCCTCCGTAGGTACGGCCATTTTCACTCCCCGGATGGCCCCGGCTCATTTCATCCCGGACGGCATTAAGAAGGATATTCTGGCGGGAAAGGATGTGAACCTGGCATCCATTCTTATCGCCTCACAGGACCTCCCTGAGAACAGGGTCAATAACTGTGGTGACGTCTCCCTTGTCCTGAGGGCCAAGGACGCAAGGCTGAGCCGAAAGCTCACCATCCCGGAATTTGTTTTGGCGTTCAGCCTGTTCAGGGATATCGTGTGCTCGGCCCAGCCTACAAGAAGGGAGGAATTAGATTCCTACCTCTATCTGGTCACCGATCTGGGGCATAAGTACGGTGGCGCTACATTCTATGACTATCACCGCGCCTTCTCGGCTAAGGCTTCGGCTGCCCTGGCTCAATTCCAGTTTGTCACCAACTGGGCAAATATAGACATGGAATTGTTCTGCCGCCACTTCGCGGGTCTCAGGGCCCCGTCTTGCTCAGGGTGCCAGTCCATCTTCCATTCCTTGGACTGGTGTCCGAACGCGGTCAACCCTGTCCAGGATAGGTCCCTGCCCGGTCCCTCAGATCTCCAACTGGGCACCCCCAGAGTGGACAAACTGGGCAGGCCCATCGTGTACCTGGGCAAGAGCCAGGTCTGCAACAATTATAACATGAACGGTTGCGGCTTCAATAGTTGCAGGGCCCTCCATATCTGCTCGCGGTGTTTCAGGGCTCACCTGCATCCCACCTGTCCCAAGAGGTCTGCGAGGCAGCTATGATATCCGACATTGACCTCGACCTCCTTGGAATCCTTCTGCAGGGCCACCCCGACAGGGGGTTTGTGAAATTCTTGCTGTCCAGTTTCGTAGAGGGCTTTCACACGGGCCTCATCGCCCTGCCGCAGACGTCTTGGGAAGGCGGCAACCTGAGGTCGGCTTCTGAGGACCCGGCAGCGGTTGAGGAGTTGCTCCAGGCAGAAGTCGACAAAGGTTTCCTAATTGGGCCGCTTGAGTCGATACCGTTTTCTTTCTGGCGCATCAACCCCATTGGCCTGGTGTCCAAGAAAAATTCAAATAAAAAGAGACTAATCTATGACCTGTCTGCGCCTCATGCCTCTGCCGTCCCCAGTCTCAACTCGCTCATTCCATCTGAGGAGTTGTCCATTAAATATTCCTCTATAGACGAGGCGATTAAAGATATAGTAAACTCCGGCAGGGGTTCCTGGTTGGCAAAGGTGGACATCTCGGACGCTTTCAAGCTCCTCCCCGTTAAACCGCACTTATGGGGTTACTACGGGCTTAGATGGGCCAATCGCTATTATTCCGCGAACAGGCTCACGTTTGGGTCGAAGAGTAGCCCTTGGTTGTTCGACCAATTTGCCAAGGCCCTGCACTGGATCCTCGTCCACCATGGCGGATTACCCACGGTCATCCACTACCTCGATGACTTCCTGATCATCGAGGGTCCACAAGGCGGGTCGGGCAACCTGGCTACTCTTCTCCAAATTTTTTCCAGCCTGCAGGTCCCGATAGCCCACGCAAAAACTGAGGGCCCCGCCCATAGGGTGACGTTCCTCAGCATCACCCAGGATTCCATCCGGATGGAGGCCAGCCTCCCGGAGGAAAAACTGGCGAGTTGCCGTGCGGCAATTTCCCATGCCATGTCCAGAGAAGGACTTGCTCCACCAGTAGTAAACTGCATGGCCTTGCCCATGGCACTCTGCAGCAAAGAAAGCTGCAGCAAGGGCTTGCTGAACAGAATAACCCTTAACGCAGAGACAGAACCCTCCATACGGAGGAACGAATATGAAATAGGGGAAGACAGGTACGAAACAAGACAGACAAGACAAAACAGGGCAGAGGAATAAAGACATAATAAAACACACAGGGGAACTAAAACATAACTGGCAACCCTGATAACAGAAACACAGGAGAAAGGACGACAATGAGCAAGAAGGCGAACTCACAGAACATAGACAGACACGGATCCCATGGGTCAGCAGCATGGGAGACAAAGTACAAACCAAGAGAAGGACAAGACAAACACATACTAGAAGAGCTGACCCACATCTAAGGGAAACTCAGCCAAATATACAGATTCCGTCAGTGCAGCAGAGAGGCCACACCCATGGAGCAGACAGAGAGGATTAACTCCTAATAGGCACAAGGGAGTTAACCCATAAAGAACCACAAACAACACACAGGAACAGAACTGCAGCGAGAGCAAAGACAGAAGGTCACAGCCAGAGGTAACGGCTGTGACAGTATGCTAGAGGAGCGCTGTGAATTGTCCCTGCAGTGGAAGCTGAGGACATGGTGGAGAATAAGGAGGCAGAGGCGGACATTGTTGCAGGACCAACTGCATGAGAATGTGGAGGCGGAAGCGACGTCACCTGGCCAAGTTGCTAGTTTGGCTGGGCAGGAACCACATTTACCCAGTGGGCCGTAAAGGACATATATTGTCCTTGACTGTAGTTACAGCTCCACACTTCGCCGCTGCCATGCACTTTGGAAGACACCGACAGGCTCAACGACTGGCCCACCTTCTGTTCTACATATTTTTGTAGGGCTGGTACTGCCTTTTTGGCAAAAAAATGACGGCTTGGGGCTCTCCACCTCAACTCGGCACAAGCCATCAGTTCTCTAAAAGGTGCAGAGTCCACCACTTGTAAAAAGAGGGACTACAGCACTAGCAACTTGGCCAGGAGAACGTTCAGCTTCTGCGCCGTAGGATAAGTGCACGCATACTGTTGTCTCTTGGAAATCGCTTTGGTGATCGATTGCTGATGGAATGACTGACAAGTGGTAGAGGGGCGAGGAGCAGGAGCATCAGGGCCGGTAGATGATGGGAAGGAGAGACAGCTCTCTTCGGCTGAGGTGGTGGTGCCGTGACTGTCTGAAATCGGATGCGTGCCACTGGGTGATGCAGCGGTTGCAGCGGCAGGCTGGACCACCACATTGGAGCCACGGTTCTCCCAGGCCACTTTATGGTGAGGCTGCATATGTTGACGCAGGGCCATGGTGCAAACATTGGCACCCTGGCCACGCTTCACCTTCTGCCCACAGATTCGGCAAATGGCCATGTTCAACTCCTGTGGCAGCTTAGCAAAAAACTGCCATACCGCCATATAGGTTATTTTACCCCTAACACCTCCGTGAACCCCTGCACCATTACTTTCCAGGAGTAACGCTCCTGCGAAGCAGGTGGTCTACCCCAGGCACGTTTGGCTCCCGACCTCCCACTGCTGCCACCCTGCTGACGGCCACGCTACCGACTTGCTGGCTCCGTCGCTGCCCCACGTGCAAGCTACTACTCTCTTCTCCCGATGATGATGATAAAGCCTGTTCGTCACCCGGCTCCCAATTCCGATCGGCTACATCATCATCGAGTACTGTCTGCACGTCACTGATGTCCTCCTCAACGGTCTCTGAGCCAGGAGCCTGACCGCTCGCAATACCAGCTCATCGGAGGAAGTGGAGTGGGGCAGCTACCGGAGGAGGCAGCAGATGTCTCCTTCAGATCTTGGCTGGGCAGTAGCTGCTGAGTGTCCTCTAGTAGCTCGTCCTTGCTGTATAGTGGAGCTGAGCCCACAGCATATAATACTTCTCTGGCTGAGGGAACAGAAAAGGACAGAGGCAGGTTGAGGACAGGTGAGGGCACAGGACTTGCTCCCGGGCCATGCCAACTAAGGGTTGTGTCTGATGAACCCACCGACTCTTGGCTGGTGGTGTCTGATGTCACTTGCAATGAAGTCGAAGATTGAGTCAGCCACTCAAGATCTGCTGGGTTCCTGGTCAAGACACGACTGCTAGCTGACACTGGGAGCTCAGGCTTCTGGAAGTGACCCCAGCTGCCACGCCCCCTTACTCTGCTGCGACCTTTGCCTGTGCCAGAAACATTTATGCATTTGCCCCTCCCCTGTGCATGGCCTGTCACTTCTCTGTGTGACATACTGTTAGATCAAATAATTACATAAAAGGAAATTAATACTTCCCAAAAAAGGCTGTAATTTTGTCACTTTACCATACAACTTCAAATACTTGCCACTAATACACGCCAAAAAAGGCTATAGAACATATAACTGCACCGCTGAATGGCAAATAATACTTTTTTTTTGCCTCTAATACACGCCAAAAAGGGCTGCAATTTTCACACTTCACCACACAATGGCTAATAAGCCCTTTTTTCCCCCACAAATACATGCCAAAAAAAAGGTTTTAGAACATATAACTGCACCACTGAAAGACAAATAATACTTTTTTAGCCACTAATACACACCAAAAAAAGGCTTTAGAACATATAACTGCACCGCTGAATGGTAAATAATATTTTTTTTTTTGCCACTAATGTACGACAAAAAAGGCTTCAGAACATATAACTGCACCGCTGAACGGCAAATAATCCTTTTTTTTGCCACTAATACACGCCAAAAAGGGCTATAATCTTCTCACTTCCCCACACAATGGCCAATAAGCCCTTTTTTTCCCCACTTATACACGCCAAAAAAAGCGTTAGAACATACAACTGCACCGCTGAATGGAAAATAATACTTTTTTTTGCCACTAATACACACCAAAAAAGGCATTAGAACATATACTGTAACTGCACCGCTGTACGGCAAAAAATACTTTTTTGGGGACTAATACACAACAAAAAAGGCTTTAGAACATAAAAACTGCAGCGCTTAACGGCAAATAATTCTTTTTTTTGCCACTAATACACACCAAAAAGGGCTGAAATTTTTTCACTTTACCACATAACGGCTAATAAGCCCTTTTTTCCCACTAATGCACGGAAAAAAAGGCTCTAGAAGATATAACTGCACTGCTGAAAGGCAAATAATACATTTTTTTGCCACTAATGCACGGAAAAAACGGCTTTAGAACATATAACTGCACCGCTGAAGGACAAATAATACTTTTTTTGCCACTAATACATGCCAAAAAAGGCTTTAGAACATATAACTGCACCGCTGAACGGCAAATAATACTTTTTTTTGCCACTAATGCACGGAAAAAAAGGCTTTAGAACATATAACTGCTCCACTGAATGGCAAATAATACTTTTTTTTGCCACTAATACACGACAAAAAAGGCTTTAGAACATATAACTGTACCGCTGGACGGCAAATAGTACTTTTTTTTGCCACTAATGCATGGAATAAAAGGCTTTAGAACATATAACTGCACCGCTGAAGGACAAATAATACTTTTTTTTGCCACTAACACACACCAAAAAGGGCTGAAATTTTCTCACTTCACCACATCACGGCTAAAAAGCCCTTTTTTTCCCACTAATACACGCCAAAAAAGGCTCTAGAAGATATACCTGCACCGCTGAACGGCAAATAATACTTTTTTTGCCACTAATGCACGGAAAAAAAGGCTTTAGAACATATAACTGCACCGCTAAACGGCAAATAATACTTTTTTTGCCACTAATACACGTCAAAAAGGCATTTCATTTTCTCACTTCACCACACAACGGCTAATAAGCCCTTTTTTTCTCACTAAGGGTACTTTCACACTAGCGTTTATTTTCCGGTATTGAGTTCTGTCACAGGGCTTAATACCGGAAAAAAACTGATCAGTTTTATCCTAATGCATTCTGAATGGAGATCATTCCGTTCAGTATGCATCAGGATGCATCAGTTCAGTCCCTTTTACCTTTTTTGGCCAGAGAAAATACTGCAGCATGCTGCAGTTTTCTCTCCTGCCAAAAATCCTGAACACTTGTGTGCAGCCTTTATAGTAATAATACCCATTCATAGTAGTAATGCACTCAGCCCCCTTTGTAGTAGAAATTCCCTCTATGCCCCCTTAATAGTAATAATGCCCATTGTGCCCCCTTCACAGTAGTAAAGCCTTATGTGCCCCCTTAATAGTAGTAATGCCCTCTGTGCCACCTTTTATAGTAGTAATGCCCTCTGTGCCCCATTTTTAATTACTAATGCCCTCTGTACCCCCTTTTTTTTTGTAATGCCTTCTGTGCCGCGTTTATAGTAGTAATGCCCCCTGTGCCCACTCTGTGTTAATAAAACAAGACACAGTAACTACTAACCTTGTCCTGTTCCTGAAGCTTACATGCAGCTCTCCCCTGCAGACACAGATCGCTCTGCAGCACTGTGTGGGAGTAGCACAGACAGGCTCCTACCACACAGGCGGGCAGCTTGAACTGTGCCTGCAGGCTGAATGGTGGAGCAGAAGGCTCCCTGCTTCACCATTCAGTGCACAAGAGATGGAGCATGGGGATCTGTTCAGTGAGTGATAGGACCGCAGCTCTCCGGCACTCCAGTGATAAGGCACTTCACGGACCACCTTGCGGCGGACCACCCGACGACCGCAAAACAGGCTACGGTCGTGTGCCTAAGGATGAGTCGCAATACCAGTCACCACCCAAAGGCCAGGTTTGGTGCTGTTTTTGGAAGAAGCAGCCGTGTACAGTCTCTTAAAATGATTACGGCAAAGAGATCTACCAGTTCAATCAAAACATAGGAACTAAAGAATTCTCTGATTTTATAGGAATGACCCTTAAGAGATGCTACATGTAATCGTCAGTCAGTTTTTACAGAAGACGCTAGTAAATTGTGGTATTGGGCTTAGGGATGCTTTTCAGGTTAGTGAATCGTTGATGTAGAAGGGAATGTTTTCAGTCTACTATTATGAGATGTCTCGCATACTAAGTGCATGGACAGATAAATGGCTGAGGCATTTCGCAGCTTCGGGGAATGTGTGCATGCCGTATATGTCATGGTCTTACCTCCTGGCTGTTCCCTTCGTTTGACATGTGCTGGCGGCCATCTTGGTTTCTGGGTTTTCTTGTAGCCTCCCACCCTGCGGCTCCTCCTTCCCACTGGGAGGAGCTGGATGCCTAGCTCATATATATAGGAGGTCTGTGGCTTCAGTTCCTTGCTTGGTCCTCCTGTGTTCACATGCTTCCAAGACTGCTGCTGCTTCTGGTTCCTGATCCTGGCCTCGTCTGACTACCCCGTTGGTTCCTGATTCCGGCTTCGTCTGACTACCCCGTTGGTTCCTGATTCCGGCTTCGTCTGACTACCCCGTTGGTTCCTGTTCCTGGCTTCGTCTGACTACCCTTCTGGTTCCTGACCTCTGTCTCCGCAAGACCCTGCTTCGGTTTAGCCATCCGTTCGGACTTTGCTTACGGCTTGCTCTTCAATAAACCTTCTTATTTTCCACTTATCTCTTGTTGTACGTCTGGTTCATGGTTCCATGACATTAGGACCAAGCCATGAATTCTGACGGTACAGGGCCACCCTCGCTACCTACGCTGGTTGCCAGACTTGATCAGCAGGATCACCTGTTGGGTCGGTTCGCTGTGGCGTTGCAAACCCTGCTTGAACGCACGGCTCATTTAGCTTCCGTTGCCGATGGGTCGGTTGTCGCTCCTGGGCCCGCTCCTACTGCCGCTCCGGTTGTTGCGCCAGAGTCTACCCTGACACCTGTTGCTGCGCCTGTGGTGTTTCAGGGTATGACCGGTTCTGCCCCCCTTCCACAGCGCTTTGGGGGAGAGCCAACTCAGTGCCGAGGTTTCCTTAACCAGGTGGGCATTTACTTCGAGTTGCTGCCACATGCCTTTCCTACTGAGAGATCAAGGGTGGGCTTCTTGATCTCGCTGCTCTCGGACAAGGCCTTGGCCTGGGCCAGCCCTTTATGGGAGAACAACAATCCGGTGGTTGCCGAGTTTTCCGGTTTTGTTGCTTCTCTTCGGAAGGTATTCGATGTGCCGGCTCGTGCTGCCTCTGCTGCGAAGCTCCTTATGTCCATCAGACAGGGTTCACGATCCGTAGCTGAATACGCCATTGAGTTTCGTACCCTGGCAGCAGAGGTGGGCTGGAATAATGAGGCTCTGGTCGCTGCTTTCTCTCATGGTCTCTCGGATGCCTTGAAGGATGAGGTTGCAGCTAAGGACCTACCAGTGGAGCTCGAGTCTCTTATTTCTTTCCTGATTTTGATTGACACCAGACTCAGGGAGAGACCTTCCTTTAAGGAGAGCCTGCGGAGGTCTCCTAACAGATTGGCGCCTACGTTTGCTGTCCCACCCGTGCCTCCCTCTCCTCCCACGCCTCCTGGGGATGACTTGTCTGGGGGTGAACCCATGCAGCGGGGGTTTGCTCGCCTGTCTGAGGGGGAGAGGGTACTCCGGAGACGCGAGGGCCGATGCATGTACTGTGGTCTCGGTGGGCATTTTCGGTTGGCATGTCCGAACCGTCCGGGAGAACGCTCGCACCTGAGGTCCTGTCGGGGGCAGATCTTGGGTGGAGTCTCCTCGTCCCCGGTTTCCCGTGTTGACAAACCACTGATCACGGTTGTCCTCTCCTGGGTCGGGGGCTCGGTGACGACCCAGGCGTTGGTGGACTCTGGTGCTGGTGGTTTGTTCATTGATAGAGTGTTCGTTGCCGCCAATTCCATTCCTCTGCAGCCTCGAGGTTCCCCACTGGCTCTTGAGGCGATAGACGGCAGACCCCTTCTGCCGCCACATGTGACTCATGAGACCCTTCCAGTGGGGATAGCCATTGGTGCTGTTCACAGAGAGTCGGTCTGTCTCCAGGTTATTTCGTCTCCACACTACTCGGTGGTCTTGGGGTACCCCTGGCTCCAGAAGCATAATCCGACTTTCGATTGGAGATCGGTCGAGATCCTCTCGTGGTCACCGCAGTGTGGGGCTAGTTGCATCCATGGGCCTGTCAAGTTGCTGTGTACTTCCTCGGACTCTCTGTTGCCTCCTGAATACGAAGAGTACCGGGATGTATTCGATAAGGTGCGCGCGGTTGCCCTACCTCCGCACCGCCCATACGATTGTGCCATAGAGTTACAATCCGGTGCCGTTCCTCCTCGTGGCAAAGTCTATCCACTGTCGGTAGCGGAGAATGAGGCCATGGAGGAGTACGTGAGGGAGGCGCTTTCACGCGGACACATTCGCAAATCCTCGTCCCCGGCAGGGGCTGGATTTTTCTTTGTGAAAAAGAAGGGCGGCGAGTTGAGGCCTTGCATCGATTACAGGGGTCTCAATCGCATCACGATCAAGAACGCTTACCCGATACCCTTGATTTCCGAGCTGTTCGATCGCCTCAAAGGGGCCACGGTCTTTACCAAACTCGACCTGAGGGCGGCATATAACCTGGTAAGGATCAAGGCGGGCGATGAGTGGAAGACCGCGTTTAACACCAGGACCGGTCATTATGAATCCTTGGTTATGCCCTTTGGGTTGTGCAATGCGCCCGCAGTCTTCCAGGAATTCATCAACGATGTTTTCCGTGACCTGTTGCAGCAGTGTGTGGTGGTCTATTTGGATGACATCTTGGTATATTCTGCGTCCATGGAGGCCCACATTCTGGATGTCAGACGAGTGTTGCAACGCTTACGAGAGAACAAGCTGTTCGGTAAGCTTGAGAAATGCGAATTTCACCGATCCCAGGTAACCTTCTTAGGTTACATCATTTCCGCTGAGGGGTTCTCCATGGATCCTGAGAAGGTTTCGGCTGTCTTACAGTGGCCCCAGCCCAGTGGGCTTCGTGCCCTGCAGCGCTTTTTGGGCTTCGCCAATTATTATCGGAAGTTCATCAGGGACTTTTCCATGCTAGCCAAGCCTCTCACGGATCTGACCAGGAAGGGCAGTAATCCTCAGGTCTGGCCGCTCGAGGCCATCCGAGCTTTTGAGGCTCTAAAGTCCGCCTTTGTGTCGGCTCCGATTCTGTCGCATCCCAACCCTGGGTTGCCTTTTGTCCTCGAGGTGGACGCGTCTGAGACGGGAGTAGGCGCCCTCCTGTCTCAGCGTAGAACACCAGAGGGTCCTCTGCTTCCTTGTGGGTTTTACTCCCGGAAACTGTCTTCCGCGGAGTGCAACTATCAGATTGGTGACAGGGAGTTATTGGCCATCGTGCAGGCCCTTAAAGAATGGAGGCACTTGCTCGAGGGCTCGGTGGTTCCGGTTCTCATCCTGACGGACCACAAGAATCTGACCTACCTCTCTGAGGCCAAGAGATTGACACCACGTCAGGCCAGATGGGCTCTGTTCTTGTCACGTTTTAATTACGTGGTCTCCTACCTACCCGGCTCCAAGAACATCAGAGCGGATGCCTTATCACGGCAGTACTCCGAGCTGTCCGGGGAGGAGTCGATTCCGACTACGGTCATACCCCCGAATCAGATCCTGGCCGCTATTCGCACCAGCCTGACTTCTCCTCTGGGCGAGCAGATTTTGGCGGCTCAATCTGGTGCTCCCTCTGGGAGACCCAACGGCAGATGTTTTGTGCCTGAGGAGTTGCGCACTCGGTTGTTGCGAACCTACCATAACTCCAAGGCCGCGGGGCACCCTGGAAAGAATCAGCTGTCCTGGGCGGTTTCACGTCTGTTCTGGTGGCCTTCTCTACGTTCCGACATCGCCGCATATGTAGCGGCATGCTCCGTTTGTGCCCAGAGTAAGTCCCCTCGGCACCTTCCGTTGGGCCTTTTGCAACCCATAGCCACTGGGGAGCGTCCATGGTCACACCTGGGGATGGATTTCATTGTGGACCTCCCTGCATCCCGAGGCCATACGGTCATTCTCATGATTGTGGATCGGTTTTCCAAAATGTGCCACTGTGTTCCTCTCAAGAAGTTACCCTCTGCACAAGAGTTGGCCTCGATTTTTGCCAGGGAGGTCTTCCGGTTGCACGGTTTGCCCAAGGAGATTGTGTCGGATCGGGGGAGTCAGTTTGTGTCCAGGTTCTGGCGCGCCTTTTGCTCCCAGTTGGGGATTCATCTCTCTTTCTCCTCGGCCTACCACCCTCAGTCCAATGGGGCCGCAGAACGATCCAATCAGGCCTTGGAGCAATTCCTTCGTTGCTATGTCTCCGATCACCAAGACAATTGGGTTGACCTCCTGCCTTGGGCTGAGTTTGCCAGGAACACGGCGGTGAACTCTTCCTCTGGGACGTCTCCCTTCATGGCCAATTATGGGTTCCAACCTGCCGTGTTACCGGAGGTATTCTCTCCCCAGGATATTCCGGCTGTGGAGGATCACCTTTCCGTCCTACGTGCTTCTTGGGTACAGATCCAGAGGTCCCTTGAGGTCTCTGCGCAGCGCCAGAAACTCCAGGCTGATCGCAGACGAGCGCCCGCTCCTTCCTACCAGGTCGGAGACCGCGTATGGTTGTCCACCCGCAACCTCAACCTTCGAGTGCCCACTCCCAAGCTGGCGCCTCGCTTTGTTGGTCCCTTCCGAGTGCTTCGCAGGGTAAACCCGGTAGCCTATGCCCTTGCGCTTCCTCCTGGCATGCGGATCTCCAACGTGTTTCATGTCTCCCTGTTGAAGCCACTGGTGTGTAATCGTTTCACTTCCTCAATTCCTCGGCCTCGTCCGGTCCAAGTGGGCAATCGTGAGGAGTATGAGGTGAGCAATATCCTGGACTCACGCCTGGTCCGCGGCCGGGTGCAGTTTTTGGTCCATTGGCGTGGTTATGGTCCAGAGGAGCGTTCCTGGGTTCCCTCCGCAGATGTCCATGCTCCTGTCTTGCTCCGAGCCTTCCACGCACGCTTCCCTCAGAAACCGTTCCTTACTCCGCGGAGGAGGGGCCCTTGAGGGGGAGGTACTGTCATGGTCTTACCTCCTGGCTGTTCCCTTCGTTTGACATGTGCTGGCGGCCATCTTGGTTTCTGGGTTTTCTTGTAGCCTCCCACCCTGCGGCTCCTCCTTCCCACTGGGAGGAGCTGGATGCCTAGCTCATATATATAGGAGGTCTGTGGCTTCAGTTCCTTGCTTGGTCCTCCTGTGTTCACATGCTTCCAAGACTGCTGCTGCTTCTGGTTCCTGATCCTGGCCTCGTCTGACTACCCCGTTGGTTCCTGATTCCGGCTTCGTCTGACTACCCCGTTGGTTCCTGATTCTGGCTTCGTCTGACTACCCCGTTGGTTCCTGTTCCTGGCTTCGTCTGACTACCCTTCTGGTTCCTGACCTCTGTCTCCGCAAGACCCTGCTTCGGTTTAGCCATCCGTTCGGACTTTGCTTACGGCTTGCTCTTCAATAAACCTTCTTATTTTCCACTTATCTCTTGTTGTACGTCTGGTTCATGGTTCCATGACAGTATATTAGGACAAGTACTCCCTTGGGCTCAAGGGCAATAGTTTTATAAAGAAGGGAACAACATAAAAAAGTCAAGATTGGAATAAGGGGAGATTCAGTCACTTTATCTGTGTTTAAGGATTATAGGCAGCCATGCATCATTTTAGCAGCTGAACGTGCTCCCATTATTTCCCAGATATATTAGAGATTTGCTAAAGAAAACTCTTCTTTATACCATCTGTGTATCTCAGATTAGTGTCATGTAAAAGCCAAATAAGAGTTTATATATCCTAATGCTTTGTAAAGGAGAAGGGATTCTGCCTTTAGAAAGGTTGTCCAGCCTAGGAATGGTCCTAAACTGTCCCCCATTTAAAAAGAAAAAGAAAAAAAAAACACCTTCACATGTCCACCCTCCTGCCCCCATTCCTGGCCCACCTCCCGCCCCTGCAGTACCAGGAAGTGACTTGGTCCTGTGACGACTGCAGCCAATCACAGTCCTCAGAGGTCCCATCTTCCTGAATGGTGTATCACTGCTAGTGAAATGCTAGCAAGCACATGTGACCGCTGAGATGGTGATTGGTTGCAGTGGTTACAGGAGTAAGCCACTCCCTGGTCTTGCGAGTATAAAAAATTTCTTAAAGACCAGTTCAGGGTGCCCCCTGAACTGGTCATTAAAGGGGTTATGCGGTTTGAGGATATTGATGACCTATCTTCAGGATAGGTCATCGATGTCAGATTCATATTTGTGATGGTCCCACACACAGCCGATCCGTGACCGTGCGAGCAATGCATCACCTTCATTGGTAACCTCGGGCACTGTATTCTAATTACAGCCGTTGGTCCCATTCCAGGCAGTGCGCAGATAAACACTGAAGCATTTATTAGGGCCCCTAGACATAATTTTACTTGAGGCCCCAGAGATGCCAAGTCCAACCCTGATTACCATGAAGTTTTGTTTAATCCGCCAGTGCATATTTTCTAAGCACTGGTGTATACGCCGTGCAGAAGATGTGAGTTTTAGACACTTTTTGTCCTTCACTAGTGGAAACAGAATCTGGGGTGTGACTAAGTGTGCCAAATGTATAAATTGTATGAGCCACAATTGTGGTATGACTATGTATGTAAGCCAAACAAGAGGTGGCATAGGTTACAGAAAAGTACTCAAGATATCTATCAAGATGCGTAAAATCTATCACACAGCGTGAGCCACTCATAAAAATGTCTTCAGTAATCTTACTATGTTACATTCCATCTGCTGACTTTTTTATTTTTGGCATTGGCTTGGAAGCTTTTTCTGGTTGTTTTCCCTAGTATCAGCTTGATACTGCTCATAAAAATCATTTGATATTCCAAATTCTTCATCATGGCCTTATACAGTATATGTGTCTAGTCACAAAGATGTTTCTGTATCCAGGGCCCTATCCAGATCTCATAGGGCCCCATAGCAAAAATCTGTATGCCCCACCCAGTTTTCCAGTAGATGTGCGACAATCATTCCCAGGAAATTCAAAGTGCAATGCCCCAGATTTCTGACAAAGGTATTATTTTTTTTAAGCGTTAGAAATTTTTATAAAAAAATATAACTAAAAAAGTCACCCATCACCTCACCCAATTTATTTCATCTATGTTGAAAAAAGTTGTGGAGATGCTTCATAAATATGGTGCTCCTTCGTATTTACAGCAGACACCTGGCATACATACCCTGATAAATCTCCTGTGTCCCTTGCATGATAAAGCTGGCTGCTTACAGCCACCACTAGGTGGAGCTCAGTGCACAGGAATTTATACCACTACCATTTACTGGAATGTAAGCTGAAATAATTTCTTTGAATTGAGCTCTCCCCATTGGTGGCTGCAAGAAAATGTAGTGTTTTCTTGGGAAAAAAGATCTACAGATCCTACTTTAGGCATATCAGTGTGCATTGGTTTTGTCTAGAGTGTTCCTATTTGTCTAGAGTTTTGATTATTTGCTAGCTATACACCTACATAACTGTCAACCACAAAAAATTGAAATGTGCATAGAGTTTTGTAGTTGATCTCTTTATATTTTAAATGTGAAACCATGGATTGCGCATTCTGTACAGGGCACTAAAGGGTTACAAATTGCAGGATGAAGACTATTTTCTGTGACTGGTATTTCTCTTGATTTTTAGTTTGTGGGACATATGGAAGTCACCTATACTGCCTGAAGCAGAGACGCAGGGACAAGCTACTGTGGCAAATAGCCAAGGCTCATTCTGCCACATGGAACTTTGTTTCTATGAGCCGGTGGTAAAGCTCCCCCAACCCTCCCTCCTGTCCGCCCCAGGCTGAAAAGCAACACACGGCTTGGAGGGAAACATCTTCACAGCTCATCTAAAAGAAAACCAGGCTAAATCAGCATTTCATCCGTTATAATATTTATTTCTGCTCATTTTCTTTAATTTAGGACAAGTTAAACAAAGGTTAGGGCCAGCGGTTATAAAAAATAAAAAAAATACATAAACAAAATATTTATTATAGCGTTCCTAGTGCCACTATTACTATTGACTTTCCAAAAATCTGTTTTACTTAATCTGGATTCTCAAAAACCCTTTTGCTACTGGACCCTTTTTGCTGTAGAAGCTACAAATACAGTTGCCTGCCACATGCTATTTATAATCCTTAAAGGGGTTCTTCAACTTTGAAATTGTTTTCAGCAGCCCCTCCTTCCTGCTGGACCTGTGTAGGGAAGCATACTCCCCTACTCCCTGCCGTTTGGTTCTGGATCCTTCAGTTCATCACGCTCCAATTCCCTGCTAGTTAACTTGTGGGATCACATGTACTGCTGCAGCCAATGACTGGCTGACGTGGTGATCTGTCCTCCAAGTAGCACGTGACCCAACAAGTAAGTAAGCTTCCCTCCGCATGACTGGTAAGGAGAGTATGGTTGTTGAAATGTGTTTTCAAAGCTGGAGAACCTCTTTAAAAGGAGTGTCCAGCTTTGGGGCATTTTCAACATACCCTTGAACTATGTTGTATTTGTGGAAAAACTCATACTCACCTGCTCCCCACCGCTTCTGGATTCAGGGCTCCCTTCAGCAGTCTATCAGTCCCTATCCTGGATGGATGAGGTCACGTCCCACCGTAGACGTGCGCAGCCTATTGCATTAGGGTGTGCACTCTAAAGCACAAACACACACACCGCGAGAGTGTGTATGTGTGTATATATATATATATACAGTGTGTGTATATATATATATATATATTTATATATAGCCTTTATGCCATTAGCCCCCATTTTCATCCCTTATGCCTTATTAGCCCCCATATGCTTCTTTAGCCTCCGTTATGCCTCTCATTAGCCCCCAAATGCTTCATTAGCCCTCATATGCCTCATTAGCCTCCATTAAGCCCCCAGAAGCCAAAATTTTTATTAAATAAAAAAACACTTACCTTTCTGCTCCCGGACGCCGCTGCTCCTCACCGCCCGCGATCCTCTTCCTCCTGCTGTCGGCTGTGCTCTGAACTGGCGCGCACAGCGTGACGTCACAAAGCGCCTCACACTGTGCACAGCCCTGCACAGCTGACAGCCGAGGATCAGAAAGCAGTAAGTACAGAGTGTTCACCGCTTCCTGGTCCTCTGGTACTAATGAGCGCTGCTGAAATGGAAGCGCTTCATTAGTATTCGCCGGCCAGCAGGCTTGATTAGGGTGTGTCCAGGCACACCCGGCACACCCCGTGCGCACGCCTATGCGTTCCACTTGGGGAAATGTTACCACTAAGGCCAGTCATTGGCTGCACGGTGCACGTGACCTCATCCATCAGGAAGTCTACAGAACGTAGACCGGAAGACCACTGAAGAGAGGCAGGGAGAAGGAACAGAGCGACGAGAAGCAGATGGGGATGAGATTTTCAACAGGTAAAATAGGCTGGCTGCAGCTGACTGATAATAATCCTCAAAGCTGGACAATCCCTTTAGAGGGTTTTTCCCATTGCAAAAAGAACCTCTATCCTTTAAAGGGAATCTGTCACCAGTTTTATGATATCTTATTTGAGGGGATAAACTGGTGACAAGGACCTTTAGTAAAAATCTTGGTCCTGACTTGAATTGACCCAGCCATACTACAATGTGGTCCTCTTAATAGAGTGCGCAAGCTCAGGAGTCCTCATATACTAATGTGAGGGGGCACACTGTGGGCATTAGAGATGTGTGGTAGCATTAAAGGAAAAGCAATGCCCTAGAATATCCAGGTATTGGATGGCTCTGTCTTACAGGGCCAGCGCAGCACCCCTTGTAAGGGATGTGTTAGCACCAGCTGGCTCTTTTTTTTGCAAAGTGTATTGGTACCGCCGTGTACCCTATGATAGATTTTATCAGGTGCACATATTGGGGGTCATTTACAAAGACCGGCTTTTGTGCTGATTTTTGTTCCCTCTTTAAGCATTAGGTACACCTGCGGCAGTCTGCGCGCCTGGTGTAAAAGCTACTTGTGCCTCTGACTGGAGGGGTTTTTACTCGTCTTTTACATCTGTAACAGATAGTAAATGTGTTGGGGCCGGAGTCCCTGCCCCTGTCACGCTCTTGCCGCTTTCAAATAGTTGCAAAAGGGGGCCTTGCGACTATCTTTACCCCTAAAACAGGTGTAAAAATATTCATAAAGAAATTAAAGGGATAGGTCATCAATATCAGATCGGAGGGGGTCCGACACCCAGCACCCCCTCCGATCAGCTGTTTGAAGAGAAGGCGCTCGCGGTGTCAGCGCTGCCTCCTCTTCACTGTTTACCTTCTAGCCGATGCATCTGCAGTGGTGAGCAGGTGTAATTACACCCAAGCCTTCCTATTGAAATGAATGGGACGGCTTGGGTGTAATTACACCTGCTCACCACTGCAGATGCATCGGCTAGAAGGTAAACAGTGAAGAGGAGGCAGCGCTGACACCGCGAGCGCCTTCTCTTCAAACAGCTGATCGGAGGGGGTGCTGGGTGTCGGACCCCCTCCGATCTGATATTGATGACCTATCCTGAGGATAGGTCATCAATAAATATAACTTGGACACCCCCTTTAATAAAAGTTAAATTTTAAGCTATTCACTCATAATCCTAAATTGACTGGGTGGTATTAGGTAATATAGTTATGCATTGGGTGGAGTTAGAGGCATGGCTATGCGCACATCTGATATTGTCTTCTTTCTAGTTGGGAGGTATGTGCGTGGGGGCGTGCAGCGTCCCAATCAGGACACGTGGGAACTGCAAAATAGCTTTAAAACCGCATTATCATATTGCACGTTATTTTGTATTGCAACACCTGTTGTATCCCTGTTCATAGGCTGGTCTGGTGTAATTTATACATCCCACCAATAGATGGGGATAGCACTTAGGTCCTATAAATACCTAGGTCAGGCCTAGTGAGACAGATTAGTGGGATGTTGCGTGAAAACCAACGCTCGTGTACACAGCCCCATTAAAATGAATGGGTCCGAATTCCGTGCGGGCACAATGCGTTCGCATCACGCATTGCACCCGCGGGGAATACTCGCTCTTGTTAAAGCGGCCTAAACGGTCCAGAATGTGCAAGGCCATGCACTGGAGTCTGTTAGTAAGGTACTGTGCACATTTGTGGCTACTTTCACACTAGCGTTCGATCGGATCCGTTCTGAACGGATCCGATCATAATAATGCAGACGGAGGCTCCGTTCAGTACGGATCCGTCTGCATTATTTTGGCA
Source organism: Bufo gargarizans (assembly GCF_014858855.1). NCBI lineage: Eukaryota > Metazoa > Chordata > Amphibia > Anura > Bufonidae > Bufo > Bufo gargarizans. The sequence goes on from NC_058084.1 coordinate 79,978,646, forward strand.
TATAAAAGCTAAGTGTGAAAATAGCCTCGGACGGATCCGTCCAGACTTTCAATGTAAAGTCAATGGGGGACGGATCCGCTTGAAGATTGAGCCATATTGTGGCATCTTCAAACGGATCCGTCCCCATTGACTTACATTGTAAGTCTGGACGGATCCGCACGCCTCCGCACGGCCAGGCGGACACCCGAACGCTGCAAGCAGCGTTCAGCTGTCCGCCTGTCCGTGCGGAGGCGAGCGGAGCGGGGGGTGAACGCCGCCAGACTGATGCAGTCTGAGCGGATCCGCTCCATTCAGACTGCATCAGGGCTGGACGGAAGCGTTCGGGTCCGCTCGTGAGCCCCTTCAAACGGAGCTCACGAGCGGACAGCCGAACGCTAGTGTGAAAGTAGCCTAAGGCTGATAGAGACTTTGCCGCTGTGAGAGGGAATATTGCGAGCACACCCTTCCACACCTAAAGATGGTTTCCATACTTTGCTACTGAGGAAGAATTCCACTGTTATTGTCACGGACGGTGTACAGGAAACAAGGCAAAGCAACATGCATAAATGACTTGCTGGATCCAAAAACTAAGGAACCAAGGGGGGACCCCTGCAGAAGACCTGGCACTTTCCCTGGTTGCTCAGCCTATGCAAAGATCCGAATGGTGGAGGTTTGCATATCCACGTACCTTGACTATATAACCCCTGAGCACCCTACGATAGTGAGGGGACACGACCACCGGCTCCCTACACAAGATACGGAGGGAGTCAGGGTCACCTGGGATCCAGCAAACAGAAAGTAACAGATAAATGTTCAACACTTAGCTTTTGTAGCAGACAGGAGAACAAGACCAGCGTGCACACACACTCCAGGAAGAAATATAAGCCGCCCAGAAAAGCATTCTGGGGAGGAATTTAAAGGGAAGCAATTAGTCCAACACATGACAGCTGAGAGAGGCTAACGAGATGAGAAACTGAATACCACAACAAAGTCAAGGAGGAGGTTCTGAAAGACCTCTGTCAGAGCTTCTCAGCTGTCTGGTTGTGACAGTACCCCTCCCTCTACGAGTGGACTCCGGACACTCAGAACCCACCTTCTCAGGATGGGACCTATGGAAAGCCCTGATGAGACGAGAGGCCTTAATGTCCGTCACTGGGACCCACATCCTCTCCTCAGGACCATACCCCTCCCAATGAACAAGGTACTGAAGAGAACCGCGGACAAGACGAGAATCCACAATCCTAGAGACCTGAAATTCAAGATTCCCATCAACCATAATCGGAGGAGGAGGCAAAGGCGAGGGTACAATGGGTTGAACATAAGGTTTCAATAAGGACTTATGAAAAACATTATGGATCTTCCAAGTCTGAGGAAGATCAAGACGGTATGCAACAGGATTGATGACAGACAGGATTTTGTAAGGCCCAATAAACCTAGGACCCAACTTCCAGGAGGGAACCTTCAATTTGATATTCTTGGTAGACAACCACACCAGATCACCAACATTCAGGTCCGGACCAAGCACACGTCTCTTATCTGCCACACGCTTATATCTCTCACTCATGCTCTTTAGATTATCCTGAATCCTTTGCCAAATAGATGACAAAGACGAGGAGAATCTGTCCTCATCAGGTAAACCAGAAGACCCCTCTCCCGAGAAAGTCCCAAACTGCGGATGAAACCCATATGCACCAAAAAATGGTGACTTATCAGAGGACTCCTGACGACGGTTATTTAAAGCAAACTCAGCAAGGGACAAAAAAGAACACCAATCCTCTTGATTCTCTGCCACAAAACAGCGCAGATATGTCTCCAGATTCTGATTGACGCGCTCTGTCTGGCCATTCGACTGCGGGTGGAAAGCAGAAGAGAATGACAACCGAACCCCCAAGCGAGAACAGAAAGCCTTCCAGAATCTGGAAACAAACTGCGTGCCCCTATCAGAGACTATGTCTGAAGGAATACCGTGCAATTTGACAATGTGATCAATAAATGCCTGCGCCAGCGTCTTAGCATTGGGCAAACCAGGAAAAGGGATGAAATGCACCATTTTGCTAAAATGGTCCACCACCACCAGAATCACAGTCTTCCCCGAGGAACGAGGCAGGTCCGTTATGAAGTCCATGGACAGATGTGTCCAAGGACGGGAAGGAATGGGTAAGGGAAGGAGAGGACCTGATGGCCGTGAATGAGGGACTTTGGCACGAGCGCAAGTCTCGCAGGCTGTCACAAAACCCTCAACCGACTTGCGAAGCGCAGGCCACCAGAATCTCCGAGCGATGAGATCCAGTGTGGCTCTTACCCCCGGGTGCCAGCAAGGACCGTATCGTGGTGTTCTTTAAAAATCTTGTGTCTTAAAGCGAGAGGCACAAACAACCTCCCAGGAGGACAAAGATCAGGAGCCTCTGACTGGGCTGCCTGCACCTCTGCCTCCAATTCAGGAAAAAGAGCAGAGACCACCACACCTTCAGCCAAAATGGGACCCGGGTCTTCAAAATTCCCGCCTCCCGGAAAACAACGTGACAGGGCATCTGCCTTCACATTCTTAACTCCAGGGCGGAACGTGACAACAAAATTAAACCTAGAAAAGAACAAAGACCATCTGGCCTGTCTCGGGTTCAGACGCTTGGCTGACTCCAAGTAGGCCAGATTTTTATGGTCAGTAAATACGGTAATAGGGTGTCTGGCTCCCTCTAGCCAATGGCGCCATTCCTCAAAAGCCAACTTGATGGCCAACAATTCCCTATCTCCCACATCGTAATTTCTCTCTGCGGAGGAGAGTTTTCTTGAGAAAAAGGCACACGGTCGCCAATTGGCAGGAGAGGAACCCTGAGACAAGACCGCCCCCACGCCCACCTCAGAAGCATCAACCTCAACTATGAAGGGTAAAGAAACATCAGGTTGCACCAAGATGGGAGCGGAAGCAAAACTCTCCTTGATATCAGAAAAAGCCTTACGCGTCTCTACTGACCAAGAAGAAAAATCTACTCCCTTTCTGGTCATATCAGTGAGTGGTTTAACAATAGAAGAATAATTCAAAATGAATTTCCTGTAATAATTGGCAAAGCCCAAAAAACGCATCAGCGCCTTCTGATTCTCAGGAAGCTCCCACTCAAGCACAGCGCGGACCTTCTCGAGGTCCATGCGAAAACCAGAAGTGGAGAGAAGAAACCCCAGAAATTGAATTTCTGGAACCGCAAACACACATTTTTCCAGTTTCGCATATAATTTATTCTCCCGCAGGATGAGCAAGACCTGACGTAAATGTTCCTTATGAGTTTTGAAATCGGGAGAAAAAATCAAAATGTCATCCAAATACACCAATACAAATTTTCCCATCAAATGATAAAAAATGCTGTTCACGAAATGCTGAAAAACGGCTGGGGCATTCATCAAACCAAAAGGCATAACCAAATTTTCTAAATGGCCCTCAGGGGTATTGAAGGCCGTCTTCCATTCGTCCCCTTCTCTGACCCTGACCAGGTTGTATGCCCCTCTTAGATCTAATTTGGAAAAGACTTTAGCCCCAACAACCTGGTTAAACAGGTCCGGGATCAGAGGAAGCGGATAAGGGTCACGAATTGTGATACTGTTCAGATCCCTAAATCTAGACAAGGTCTTAAAGAACCATCTTTTTTCTTAACAAAGAAAAAACCAGCGGCAACAGGTGACTTCGAGGGTCGTATGTGTCCTTTTCTCAGACTCTCAGAGATATAAGCACGCATAGCGATCCTCTCAGGTTGGGAAAGATTGTATAAACGAGATTTAGGCAGCTTGGCGTCTGGGATGAGATTAATAGGGCAATCGTACTCCCTGTGCGGGGGCAAATCCTGAACTCCACTCTCAGAGAAGACATCCGAAAATTCAGAGAGAAAAGATGGTACAGTCTTAGTAGCAACCTCAGAAACAGATGTCATGAGGCAATTCTCTGTGCAAAAGTCCCTCCAACCATTTATTTGCCTCGCTTGCCAATCAATGGTGGGGTTATGCTTAGTGAGCCAGGGCAGCCCCAACACCAAAGGGGTAGGCAAACCGCTAAGGACGAAACATGACACATCCTCAACATGAGCATCACTCACAATTAAACGGATATCGTGAACTATGCCCTTTAATGATTTCTGAGAAAGTGGAGCGGAATCGATAGCAAAAACAGGAATATCCTTTCCCAAAGTGCGCACCTGGAAACCATGAGTTATCGCAAATTGATTATCAATGAGATTGACCGCTGCTCCACTATCCACAAAAATCTCACAAAAACATTTCTTGCTCTCTAGCGCCACCCTAGCCGGCAGGACAAAACGGGAACTACAAGCAAATGGAAAACCTTCAATTTCCGCCTCAACCCTGCCAATAGTAACAGACGGAACATTTTTAAAAGATTTTTTCCTGTTTGTTTCTTTATTACTCCCAGAAAACTGCCTGAATCTCCTAGAGGGACAAATATTTGCCAAATGATTTATACCTCCACAACAAAAACAAACCCTCCCATGCAAGCTGAATCTTCTATTGTTAGAAGCAATCAACCCCAGCTGCATGGGCTCCTGCTCAGAAGGGGCTGACGGCGACTGAGACCCCTGCGCACAGAATGGGACCGCTGCACTGTCCTGGGACTGCGTATGACAGGAAGGAGACATCTCTCCTCTCTCTCTAAGACGCCTGTCAATACAAACGGCCTGAGACATAGCAGAGTCCAAAGAAATAGGCCTCTCATGAAAGGCAAATGCATCTTTCAATCCCTCTGAAAGACCATGGCAAAATTGACTTCGGAGTGCAGCATCATTCCAACCAGTATCAACTGCCCATCTCCGAAATTCTGAGCAGTATATTTCTGCGGATTGTTTACCCTGGCATAATAGACGTAGTCTAGACTCAGCCAGAGCAATACGATCCGGATCATCATATATCTGACCCAGGGCTAAAAAGAATTCATCCACTGAACGGAGAGGCCGTGCCCCCTCCGGCAGCGAAAAGGCCCAGGACTGAGCGTTACCTCTGAGCAGCGATATAATGATCCCCACCCTCCGTTCCTCATCTCCAGAGGAAAGGGGAAGAAGGCGAAAATGGAGTTTGCAAGCCTCTCTAAAACGCACAAAATTCTCACTACCCCCGGAGAACGTATCCGGGAGCGAGATCTTAGGCTCAGAACAAGCTCCATGAACGCAAGCTGAACCGGTCACTTGAAGCTGAGAAAAAGTCTTACGGAGGTCAGCTACCTCCAATGAAAGACCCTGGAAGCGTTCAGCCAAAAGTGAAACCGGATCCATGCTTGAGACGGTTTTGGCGGCTTATAATGTCACGGACGGTGTACAGGAAACAAGGCAAAGCAACATGCATAAATGACTTGCTGGATCCAAAAACTAAGGAACCAAGGGGGGACCCCTGCAGAAGACCTGGCACTTTCCCTGGTTGCTCAGCCTATGCAAAGATCCGAATGTGGAGGTTTGCATATCCACGTACCTTGACTATATAACCCCTGAGCACCCTACGATAGTGAGGGGACACGACCACCGGCTCCCTACACAAGATACGGAGGGAGTCAGGGTCACCTGGGATCCAGCAAACAGAAAGTAACAGATAAATGTTCAACACTTAGCTTTTGTAGCAGACAGGAGAACAAGACCAGCGTGCACACACACTCCAGGAAGAAATATAAGCCGCCCAGAAAAGCATTCTGGGGAGGAATTTAAAGGGAAGCAATTAGTCCAACACATGACAGCTGAGAGAGGCTAACGAGATGAGAAACTGAATACCACAACAAAGTCAAGTAGGAGGTTCTGAAAGACCTCTGTCAGAGCTTCTCAGCTGTCTGGTTGTGACAGTTATTTGCTTTTTTAAATTATTTTTATAGAAATGCTTTACAAATTTCTAAAGTCTTAGGCTACTTTCACACTAGCGTTTTTGCAGGATCCGGCAACGCTTCCGTTATTGAAAATACAACCATCTGCATCCGTTATGAACGGATCCAGTTGTGTTATTTTTAACATACCCAAAACTGATCCGTTATGAACTCCATTGAAAGTCAATGGGGAACAGATCCGTTTTCTATTGTGTCAGAGAAAACGGATCCGTCCCCATTGAATTGCATTGTGGGTCATAGTATCCATTTTGCTTCGCATCCCAGGACGGAAAGCAAACCGCAGCATGCTGCGGTTTGCTCTCCGGTATGAGAGAGGAACGAAATGCATTTTGGAGCATTCCATTCTGGTCAGTTACGTTTTGTCCCCATTGAAAATGAATGGGGACAAAACGGAAGCGTTTTTTTTTTTCCGGTATTGAGACCCTATGACGGATGTCAATAACCAAAAATGTTAACACTAGTGTGAAAGTAGCCTATGTCACATCAAGACACAATATGTAAAAACAAAATATAGGAAGAAAAACAAAAGAAACCGCCATTGCCATCTACTATCTTCCTGTGACCTTGTCTATCAAAGCCAGTCTAGATAAAATCCTTAAAGGGAGTCTGTCACCACATTTGAGCATATTAGACCGATCAAATAGCATTATATCTGCCACCGAGAACTTAAAACCGGTACCTTTGTTGTATCTAATGGAGTATTCTTTCAGCCAAAAATGAACTTTTAAGATTCTGTAAATGCGCCCTCTCAAGTGCCCTCAACAGCTCATAGCCCCGCCCTCCGTGTGCCTCTGCTCGCCCGTTTACTCTCCTCCTCTCTCCTTTTCAACTGCGCCCGCTACGAATTTGACCGCGCAGCCGCAGTAGAAAAGGAGAGAGGAGGAGAGTAAACGGGCGGGCAGAGGCACACGGAGGGCGGGGCTATGAGCCGTTGAGGGCACTTGAGAGGGCGCATTTACAGAATCTTAAAAGTTCATTTTTGGCTGAAAGAATACTCCATTAGATACAACAAAGGTACCGTTTTTAAGTTCTCGGTGGCACATATAACGCTATTTGATCAGTCTAATATGCTCAAATGTGGTGACAGACTCCCTTTAAATATCTTATCCCATTCTTCAGACAAGAAAAGTATTCTAACTGTATTGTTCTATCTATGATTGAATGTGATCTTTCGTTTTGTTTAATTCTATACATAACGTTTCTATATTCTAACATTATAAGTCTTCTGATTATAGCTGTAACATGTCTATATGATGGTGGTGATACATGTAGCCAATGGTCTAAGACTGTTTGTTTTGTTTGCAAGCGCAGACATTAAAATCATTCGTACACCGGCCTCATTTAAACATTTTTCATCACTCTTTCTGAGGAAGTAGTCTCAGTGCAATATACAGAGCCACATATTTGCATGATTTGCTTGGAACTGTATCTTGATACTGTTGGATGTACAACTACTCCTATTCTGCACGTTAGCAAAAAGAGACTTATTTATTTACTAGGAATGGAGTGGTCACTGACTTCTTTACCATAAAGTTAGCCATTACATCTGTATCCACACTCCTGCCTTACCCCCAGCCAAGACAATTAATCAGCCATTAATATTGATGACCTATGCTCAGGATAAGTCATCAATAGCTGACTCTTGACATCAACACCAATCAGCTGTTGAAGAGAAAGTGCCGCTGGTATGGGTGCTACTTCCTCTTCAAGATTACACTGTGCTTCGTCTCAGAAGTCTCGAAGGTGCAGTGTAATTACTAGTGCTTGTTCCATTCAATAAGCACGATCTCTAGGGGATTTGCAATGCTGTAAAGCCTCACTGTAGAGCTGATCTGGGTCTGCTAAAACCCAGCAGCATGAGCAGGTACCCAAGATCCAGGATTCACATGACCACTAGGACAGAAGCAGGAAGCAGTGGCATTGTTGCTGTATACAGCGATGGGGAAGGCAAGGACAGTAAAAAAAAAAAAAAAAAAACATCTTTGCCTTGGGCTGTCTCTGCTATTGTTGCATTTATATGGTTTTTGGGAGATAATTTTTTTAAAATAAACTGGGTCATAAATTGTTAAAATTAAAAACAACCGCTTATACACATCTATTCCTGGTTGCTGCCATTGCTATGCTGGTCCAGTCCCCACTGCTCTCCACTTCCTGTTCCTGACTCAGCACACTGGCAATGCCAGGAAAGGGGCTCTCAATTACTTCCTGAGGAAGCTTACCGCTATGGCCAGTGACTGGATGAGCAGGCAGTCCCTGGCATTTCAAGAGCGTGTAGCCAGGACTAGGAAATGAAAAGGACTGGGGTCTAGACCAGCATCAGATTGGTATCAGGGTGACTATGGTTTATTTGTTAGTTTTAACCTTTGGTGGCACATTCTTAATTTTTTTTCCGTTTTGGGGAAATAGATCCTTTTTTCTAATTTCATACAGCCTGTATTTGGTTGTTTATAGCTTCATATAAATGTGTTTTAGGAGCAATGAATATTTTTCTTAAGGTATCTCAGAAAACTTTTATAGTTGTAGATAACTAATAAAAAACATGCTTTCTGTCTGGATAAGAAGTGCCAAGATTCCTGCAGTGCGGAACGAGCCCATGAAAACATGCCGAAACAATTACAGTAATTTGAAAGTAAATAAATCGTTTTCTTTTAAAAGGAGAATTGGATAAGATGATATAATCCGAAAATCATTTAACCACATTTGTATGTCTCAATGTACCCACTGAGAAAGATCAAGGGAAGAGACTGAAATAGCAAGTAGTACTAAATGCTCTTCATCTTACCATAGAGTTCAATGTGCAAATGTACCATCATCATGTTCTCTGGAGGCCAAATCACATACAATTATAAAGTATTTTTAAAGTGATACTTCAGACAAAAGCTGAAAATATAGCTATCACCCAGTGGATGTGGCTATCACAACAAAACAATCCTGCTTACAAGGTCCCTCGGAAACTGGATAGAAAGTGACTAACTGTTCCCTCATAGAACTTACAGTAACGTCTTACACAGGTTCGGTTCCTGGTGGGATATGACAGCCACTGCCTAAGGCCTCATTCACACGTCAGAGTTTTGGTCAGTGATTGTGAGCCAAAACCAGGTGTGGCTCTAAACACAGAATAGGTGCAGATCTTTCCTTTGTACCTTATGTATGTGGAGGCTCCAATCCTGGTTTTGGCTCACAATCACTGATGAAAATCACTGACCACAACACTGACTTGTAATTGAGGCTTAAGACTGGAGAATATAAAGTAGGTTGGCTGTAGGAGAGCCCTACCTATAAAGATCCATGGATTCCCATTAGTGGGGACCACATTAGTAGGACATTGGGGCTTAAATGGGTACCTCCACTGTAGTGTGGGTGCGCGGCAGCATTGGTATAGTAATACTTGTATTCACAGTTCTAAACCTCCCTGGGCCAGCTTGCAGTGATGGAAAGAGCACACCTTTCTTCCCTTCGTGGCACACTCTGGTTCTGAGGCTTTTTTGCCTGATGAAGGTTGAGGTGCCCTTAGTGTTTATAGTTTTGAAGTGCAAGACAGGGTCATGATTGTTATGATGTCAACACTTTGCAGAGTAATAGTACTGCAGGAAACCATGAGGAGGCAGTTCTGCAGCAGTACAATTCTTGAGAAATTCAAATTCAAACAGATCAGGACAGTTCTTAGCATAGATAGACTGGCAGTTCACAAAAATGCACTTTTTGAGGATGTTACAGGTTTCATGGCTGCACAGGTAATTAATAGGCCATAGGTCTCTTTAAATTAGTCTTCCATACAGTGCACTTTGTTAGCTGACTGTGACATAAGCATCCAGAAGTAGGGTGTATAGTTTACATAATACAATGCAACCACAGGGCGGTCCCCTTAACGGTAGGCAAACTCTTCTGCATCTTAAAAGTTGTTGTACTTACAGTACACTTCTGGAAAATCCACCTAACAGCAGTGCTGTTCACATTTATTTCAATGGAAGCAGTACTGTAGTTACCAGCTACACCCACTGCAGTTCCAGAATCTACTTTCTGAGGACAAGTCATAAGCTACTACAATATCTCCTTCTTCTCTTCATAAATCACAAGCATAAAGGTAAATATCTTAGTAATTTATTAAATTAAGCAATAATGCTATGTTTCAGTGCATGGGGCACAGATCAAATTGGGCTTTCCAACATGGTCCCAGAGGAAAACTCCTATATTCTCTTGTTGCAGTTCCTCTTTTGAAGGGAGACCTGTAGGGGCATTCATCATGATGGATGGGACGAGTTCCCTTGGTGTACATGGTGAGGATTTGTAGTACCCAGAGGGGGCACTACCATTCTTACACCTAGCTACTGTCTCTAATGGCTAGCAGAGAATGTGATCTGTATATTTAATTTCAGGTCCCCTGATACTGTGACTTAATAATATTGCTATAAAAACTGTTATGCACATGTAAAGTGCCTGGTTGTCCAGCAGGTAGCAGTGTATCTGACAGAGGGAGATCATTAGATAGAATGGAACTTACCATTCTATTCTCCCCTGATTGGGCAGAAGTGGGCTAGACCTGCTTCCTACCAAGGGAAGAGTTGCAGGAAGCTAGAGTTAGTTGAGAGTTGGAAGGAGATGAGACATTGCACAGTAAGGGGAGTGCCCCCTCTCTCCTGCAGCAGGAGTCTTCCAGGGGAAGCAGCTTGTAGAGCACCATGACTCCTTGTAGTTCATAGACTGAGTAATACGAAAGGGGTCAATGGCCAAAGGCACCCCACTCAAAAGGTACCAGAACTGCTAGAAAGTCCAGTAACCAGACAGAAGCCAGAGATTAGCACAGCAGAGAAAGAGAAAGCAAGGTATTCACACAAAATATCATCACTTGGCATTCTAACACTGGGATCCGATGGGCCCCTCAAAGGCTTTTATTGACAATTACATGACATTTATGCAAAGAGTCAGTATTTGCAGTGTTGGCCCTTCTTTTTCAGGACCTCTGCAATTTGACTGGGCATGCTCTCAATCAACTTCTGGGCCAATTCCTGAGTGATAGCAACCCATTCTTTCATAATCACTTCTTGGAGTTTGTCAGAATTAGTGGGTTTTTGTTTGTCCACCCGCCTCTTAAGGATTGACCACAAGTTCTCAATGGAATTAAGATCTGGGGAGTTTCCAGGCCATAAACCCAAAATATCAACGTTTTGGTCCCCGAGCCACTTAGTTATCACTTTTGCCTTATGGCACGGTGCTCCATCGTGCTGGAAAATGCATTGTTCTTCACCAAACTGTTGTTGGATTGTTGGAAGAAGTTGCTGTTGGAGGGTGTTTTGGTACCATTCTTTATTCATGGCTGTGTTTTTGGGCAAAAATGTGAGTGAGCCCACTCCCTTGGATGAGAAGCAACCCCACACGTGAATGGTCTCAGGATGCTTTACTGTTGGCATGACACAGGACTGATGGTAGCGCTCACCTTTTCTTCTCCGGACAAGCCTTTTTCCTGATGCCCCAAACAATCGGAAAGAGGCTTCATCGGAGAATATGACTTTGCCCCAGTCCTCAGCAGTCCATTCACCATATTTTCTGCAGAAGATCAATCTGTCCCTGATGTTTTTTTTGGAGAGAAGTGGCTTCTTTGCTGCCCTTCTTGACACCAGGCCATCTTCCAAAAGTCTTCGCCTCACTGTGCGTGCAGATGCGCTCACACCTGCCTGCTGCCATTTCTGAGCAAGCTCTGCACTGGTGGCACTCCGATCCTGCAGCTGAATCCTCTTTAGGAGACGATCCTGGCGCTGGCTGGACTTTCTTGGACGCCCTGAAGCCTTCTTAACAAGAATTGAACCTCTTTCCTTGAAGTTCTTGATGATCCTATAAATTGTTGATTGAGGTGCAATCTTAGTAGCCACAATATCCTTGCCTGTGAAGCCATTTGTATGTAACGCAATTATGGCTGCACGCGTTTCTTTGAAGGTCACCATGGTTAACAATGGAAGAACAATGTTTTCAAACATCACCCTCCTTTTAACAGGTCAAGTCTGCCATTTTAACCCAATTAGCCTGACATAATGATCTCCAGCCTTGTGCTCGTCAACATTCTCACCTGAGTTAACAAGACGATTACTGATTTTTTTGGGGATTAAGTTAATTTTCATGGCAAAGAAGGACTATGCAATTCATCTGATCACTCTTCATAACATTCTGGAGTATATGCAAATTGCTTTTATAAAAACTTAAGCGGCAACTTTTCCAATTTCCAATATTTATGTAATTCTCAAAACTTTTGGCCACGACTGTACACTAACAGTCTTGCCTCTCTTGGGCTTTGGCCTACAAAATTCAGGGCAATGTAGAATCCAGTTATAGGATACTCTAAGTAAAAGCATTAGGCAGACGGGCAGGGTAGCGGGAGTCTGATAGAAGCCACCTTGTCACTGGTAGATGGGCCTGACATATTCTTAATCAAGAATAAGAGTAAAGAGTTTTTTAATTTACATATAGCAAGTATAGCAGTAATGGAGTCTACACTTATTCATGTTTTCAATGTTTGCATGCGTATTTGTGCATAAGACAGTGTGCTGCTACTTGTAGTTCTTTTTTGCTTTTGCACTGCAGCCATGGTAGCATGGTACCTGAACTTCCTTTATATATAGTTTGGAGGTACTGGTCTAACTCTTTTTTAGGATTGCTGTGCCCACCAGCCAAGTCCTGGCTGGTCGACCTGTCAGTGTGACTAGAAGCTGAGCCAATCAGGTGTCAGCCTCTGTGTCCAATCCAAAAGCTAGACATGGGATTTAAAGGGGTTATGCTGAATTTATATTGCTGACTTATCCTCTATGTATGTACATTGGAATAGCACACCAGTTTCAGGCTGTGGTGTGACTAGAAGGGTTCTTCAACCGAATCAATACTCAAGAGAACATTCAGCGCACACACAGAACGTACGTTTTCAGGTTTATTACTTTGTCCAGTATTGACACATAATTCTCTATTACCCCAGCAGTGTGTAATTATACGTTATTTCCCAGATGAATAAAGTGACAACGTTTCGGTGGAGATGACCTTTGTCAAGTCTCATCTGTATTGGTACAGTATATGGAAAATATGCTGCCTCTGGAGAGCTCTCATCAGCAGCACATTTTCCACATACCAATAAAGATGAGACTTGACAGAGGTCATCTCTAGTGATAAGTGGCATAACCAATATTCGTTTTCATGATATTTCGCGAATTGTTTGCATAATATTCACAATAAATTCGCGAATTCTAGAATTCGTGATCTCCATTTTATCAGGTCTGAGTAGATATTACAGATTGGTGCACTAAGTATTGTTGTGACATCACAGCACTGTGTCTGTAGCATGTATGTATGGACAGCAGAGAAACAGGTATTCCTATCACACTACCTAACACCCTGCACTGGAACCTATCAGCTACACTATATCACTGCCGAACAGTGGCATACCGCCAATACAGGCAGACCACGCCGTTGCTATGGGGCTTGTGGCACAGGGGGACCTGGAGCGCATGGAAGGACCCGCCCCTTATGTCTACTCTGCTGCACAGACAGTTCTCCCTCCTACTCCTCCCCCCACGCCGGAATGCAGCACAATGGCCCCTCCTACTTCCAGTCAAAAGTATCGGTAACTGAGGCAACGAAGGCGGGACCCCGGCTATGGAGACTTATGAAGCTATAGGATCTGGTGCCTGGGGAGACGTGAGCGGGCAGGTAAGTGCGCCAGGTATGTGGACGGGAGCAGACGGTGTATGGAGCTGTATCCCGCCCCTCTGCTTCAGAATCTGCTGTCCGCCGCTCCAGCTGTGGAACTTTTCTGTGTGTGGCCACGCTGACTTCAGCCTGGATGGCTACCTGCACTTCCTTACTTGTCCCTTCTTCAGTGTGGGTTACTTCAGGATACGTCTCCTCCTCCCAGCAGGGCTGGTCTCCTGCTCAAGTGCTCATGCAGCCCCCTGGACACATCGGGCTGGGGCCCACCACTGGCACAAGAGCTCTGTGGGGGCCGGTGCCCACTGCAAGGGAAAGGATTAATATGCAAGTGCCCACTGCAAGGGCAAGGGTGGGGCAGGTGCCCACTGCAAGGGCAAGATGGGGTAGGTGCCCACCAATAGGACAAGGAGTCAGTGGGCAGGTGCCCACTGCAAAGGCAAGAAATAATATGGCCGGTGCCTACTACTAGGTCAAAGAATGGGCAGGGGCTAATCGCTAGGGCAAGGAGCTACAATTGCTATGGGGGCAAATTACTATATGGGGCAGTGTGGTGGAAATTGCTATATGGGGGAAGTGTGGTGGATATTACTTTTTGGGGAAAACTACTGTGTTGGGGCAGTGTGGGGGAAATTACTATATGGGGGAATTGTGGTAGAAATTACTATTTGGGGGAAATTACCAAGCACCCCCTCCCCCAATCGCCAGATCCGCATGACAGGGAGATTCAGCGGCATCTGTGAGGGCATCAGGAGCGACGAGGGTGTCGGGGAGCGGAGTAAGTATTACCTGTATGCGGTGCCTCGGCATTTTGGGGGGCATAATAGGGATGGGGCAGGGGAGGAGCCAGGGCAGGTGGTGGGATGGGCCAGGGGTGGGTAGTGGGTGGAGTTAGGAGGGTCCAATTCAGATTCTTGCTATGGGGCCAAATCAATGACTTCTATGTACGCCCCTGCTACCTAACCTACACTGACTATCTCCCACTATCTGTATTATATATATGAGCTAACTAGCTAACTAACTAATGTAAATGGATAAGGAATAGGATCCAGATTAAAGCACAGAGCACAGCAATGTCACTGCTCTCTCGCGATTACGAATATATAGCATTATATTCTAGATTTTCGCAAATTCTCAGTGCCGATATTCGCGATAAAAATTTGCGATTAGAATATTCGGGATCAACACTAGTCATCTCCACCGAAATTATGGTAATCTTACTACTCCCTAACAGCAAGTCCCCAAAACGCATTGTCTATTGGACTTAATAACTTTGTTCCTCCACACCTTTGGTGGTCTTGTCTGTGGATATTTTCTCCATGAAGATCATTTCTTATTTTTAAAAAAAGGCTTAGATTAATTCTTAAAATGAAATAACATTAATGCGTATGAAAATGTTTAATGTCTTAGTCTCAGTTCCCCTATGCTTTGGTTGAACATGATGGACTTTCTTTAACCATACTATGTCCATTGTGGACCTGTTACCCTGTTTAGCCAGTGATTGACCTGCACATACAGTGAAATGGAATGATGTGAGAGGTGAACGCTGGCTAGAAAAAAGGCCCACGAGGGTAGACTGACATTCTACAGTGAAGCAGCTTTTTACCAAAATGAACCAGGGGGCTATCAGATCTTTGTCTAAAAGAACAGTTCAATGAACCCTAATATGAATGGGGCTCCAAAGCAGATGGATAGTCGCTGCACCTCTGCTAATGAAGTTGCAGTTGTAGTTGCAATTGGACCTGTGCCACGTTTTCTGCTTCATTGAATGAATAAACGTGGCAGGTGTGGCAGATGTGGCAGGCGATAAACATCAGATAACAAACATCCTTCAACCATTGCTGAAAGAACACAAGCTAATGGTGGCAGTGTTATGGTCTGGTGAATGTTTTCATGACATTTACTAGGCCCACTCATCCGTGTGGAAGCCCCATCTCAACCGATGTGGGTATAATTCCATCCTTGCAGATCACGTCCACCTATAAATTCAGATTGTCTTCCTGTAGTGGATGGGATCTTACAGCAAGACAATTCGACATATCATGTGACTAGAAATGTCTGACATTGGTTGGAGGAGCATGACCAAGACTTCCAAGAAATACCCTTTCCCCCTAATTTCCAAGACCTGAAACTGAGTGAGCGTCTGCGGAACCACCCCGATCATCATGCACCTTCCAGCAGCTGTGGGATGCACTGCAGTCAGAATGGCTCCAGATACCTGTGACAACCTACCAGGACCTTATTGAGTCACTCTCAGCCCGTCTAGCTACCGTCTGTGCTGTACACGGCGATTTATCTAGATATTAGCTTGTGGTCATAATAACATGACCGAATATATATATATATATATATATATATATATATATATATAAATATATATAAATATATATAGACTCACTCTTTAAATTGATACATATACTTTTCCTCTATGATTGTTAAATGTATCATTGTAATAATGTAACAAACATTTATTGTAATGTGTTAAATACTTTAATAAAGTCTATTATTAAGCAGCCTATTATAATAGCACTTTCCAGGATGTTACACTGAAGATATTTCCAATGCCTTTAACAGGTGTATTATAAAAAAAAAAGCTTTCTTTAAAGCCCGAGTTATCATTGCCATTGCACAGTATCTCTCTCTGGTTTTTGCTAAATGCTCTGAGGATCTAGTATTGATGTCAATGTATTAATAAAGAAATACTGGAGAGTTAATGGAAAATTATATAATGCACAAACAGTGTGACAAGTGTTAGATGATAGAAATGATTCATTTTTATGTCCTCCTTGGCGGGGAGTTAAATGTGCTTTTCTGTATTAACCGTCCTGCAACCTTCACAATAGAGCGAGCCAGGAATAAGCAAAATATACAAGGGCAATAAGTTACAAATTGCTCAGCTCCATCAATGAGCCACTGTGAGTGTTTTTATTTATTACAAGTTGTAAGGCGTTTATTGTCCATTTTACAATGCTAAACGCTCGGCGCACAATTTCATCAGGAATCCTGCCAGACTCTTACTACTTCCCCAATGTACTACAATGTACTTTACAGCTTTTTAAGTTACGAATGAAATATGCCACAGTAAAAATAATGCCTGCCTTGAAATGGCATCGAGCTAACGGGAACACTTTTATTTTCATTTCCTTTTTTTCTATATATTTTTTGCATCCTTTTGATAATGAAATAAAAATAAAAAAAAGAACTTTATTTTATTTTATATGTCAGCTCTTCTGAATTGTATGTTTTTAGTTCCTCTGTTGTTCCTCCTAGAAATGTAAATTTAAATTGACATCTGGGTCTTGTCCCATATTGCAGCTGTGATGTGGGCAGAAGTTCCAGGTCTGTATGGATTACTAATGGAGTAAATGCTAACTGGTTGCTGATTGTTAGTGGCTGCACAATTAGCCTAAAACCACATGGTTATTGACCCCTTCGATTTTTACTTCCTTCCAGGAGTCATAACTTTTGTATTTGCCATTCACATAGCCATATAAGGGTTTGTTTTTTGCGGGTCAAGTTGCACTTTCTAATGTCAACATTAATATGTAGTGGGAAGCTGTAAAAAAAAAATTCTAAATGGGATGCAATTGGGAAAATAAAACAGACTTCCGCTATTGTTTTATGGATTTCATTTTTACGGCATTCCCTATGTGGTAAAAGTTATATGTTGACTTCATTCTGCGGGTCAGTACGATTTGAGCAATACCACATTTGTATAGTTCTTCTTGTGTTTTAATACTTAAAAAAATTAAGTTGTTCTTTGCGTTCACGTATTCTGATCCCCATAACTTTTTTATATTTATGTTTACAGACCTGTGCGTGGCCTCATTATTATTTTTTTGGAACAATCTGTATTTTTCATTAGGGTGTGTATGATTTTTGATCATTTACTCAATTATTTTGGGGGGAGGGCAAAAATTGCAAATCAGCCATTTTTATTATAATTTTTTTATTAACATTATTTTATTTATATTATAGGGAAATTGATTTGAATGTTTATACATTTTTGTTTATATATTTTAAAGCTTTTTTTTTTTTACTTCTTTAGTCCCCCTAGGGGACATTAAAATGCAATTATCTGATCGATTCTACCATAGACTGCAATGAATTACTATCACAGTCTATGGGAGACACAGACCCTGCCAGAAGCTTTGCTATGGCAGGCCTCAGAGCCTTCAGGCTGTGTCACATACAGATGTAGCAGGGTTAGCACTCCAGCTCTTAACTCAAATTTCTTAACTTGCGTTATCTTGAGACGAAAGCCATTGAAAATAAAAAATTTTAGGAGGTGTTTACTTAGATTAGATAACACAACTCAGAAATCTCAGAAAACAGGAGTGCTAACTCTACTCCATCCGTACCACCATGGTCGTGGCTCTGGGTGCAATAACTATTCATCGTGGTAATTCTTACACCAATGTGTCCTAGGGTCAAGCAGTGATAGGAGGGTGCACCCTTTCTTCCCTCGGGGCACATCCTGATGTTTTGACTCCTATCTGATGGTAGTGCCCTTGGTGCTACAAAGGCAGGAGATGTAGGTGCTGTTGCCGGCGAATGGTGCTGGAGTCAGTAACCAGGCCGATCATAGAAAATAAAGAGGTCTCTTTATTAGAGTGCAGAATGGGGGATGTAGCACATCCAACTATATCAAGGCACAATTCCAAGGCAAGTCACAGAGTAGTCTCTTCCCAATAGCTGTATATAGGCAAATGGCAACAATGATAATAATAGGAATAGTAGTACCTAAGCTCCTTCTAAACACTCTGCAATCTTTCCAAGATCATAGCAGGCATGTAAAACTCTCAAAAATAAGTAGTGCAGTCCCATGGTGGGATGAAAATCCTAAAAATAGTCGACCAAACTGTTATATAAGGCTACTTTCACACTAGCGTTTCTATTTTCCAATATTGAGATCCGTCATAGGATCTCAATACCGGAGAAAAACGCTTCCGTTTTTTCCCCCATTCATTGTCAACGGGGGAAAAAACGTAACTTAGCAGAACGGAATGCTCCAAAAAGCATTCAGTTCCGTTTGGTTGCGTTCCCATACCTGAGAGCAAACTGAAGTAAGCTGCGGTTTTCTTTTCGTTATGGGATGCGGAGCAAGACAGATCAGTCATGACCCACAATGCAAGTTAATGGGGACGGATCCGTTTTCTCTGACACAATAGAAAACGGATCAGTCCCCCATTGACTTTCATAACGGATGCAGATGGTTGTATTATCAGTAGCGGAAGCATTTTTGTGGAACCCTGCCGGATCCAGCAAGAACGTTATTGTGAAAGTATCCTAAGTGTTAAAGGTGGCATTAACTGATAATCCTTCCACAATAAGCAATGTCTTTGTATCGGTCATAAACAGCAAATAGCTTTCTAGCACACACAGCCTTGTGATCCTGGACAGTCTATGAATGTCTTCGCCTGCCTTCCCTCGGGATTGTTCTCTCAACAGGGATGATGTTTCTTCTGGAGCTGAACTGGCATCTGCTCTGAATGGCAGGCAGAGCTAAACTCTGCAGTGGCTGATGCAATCCTGACTAGAAAACTCCTCCCTCAGAGGGGAAAGCTAATTCCATCTTCTGAATCAGGACATAATTATCTAAATAGTGCCACCTACAGACAGCTTTTGGGAATAGATACAAAGCATAATACAAAGCATGAACAGATTAAATAACATCAAATCAAGAAATATTTGAAAATACCCTGTTTTGTGGTACTGCAGCTGCCATAGCAACTAAACACATTCGGTCACCCGGAGAGCAGCAAATGACCACTCAGATGCCGTGATCACAATCGACCGAGGCATCTAAGGGGTTAAAGTCTGTGATCGGAGCCACTGGGTGTTTGCTGTATAAAACAGCAGCTATGAAGCTTGCTCATATCCTGAGCAGACACCATCTTTACAGTACATGTACAGCAGATGTTGGGAAGGAGTTAACGATCAACAGAAGTAAACATTTTATTCTATTGCAGGCCTGGGGCTCATGTCCACCCCACAGTCACTACTCAGCTGCTATGTGGGACACCACCTCAACTATTGCCTTTGTCAATAGGGTGTGTCCTTATACCATATGACAAGGTCAACACTGATTGCATGGTGTCTGACTGTGTAGGGAAACAACCCATTGGCAAAAAAATGGTGACACCCCAACTGTTAATTTATTTATACATAGGAGTTGTTGGAATGAAACGTTCTATGTGTGAATGTAATGATGATGTAGGTCAGTGATTAAACTATTAGAGCAAAAGGATGTTTATTGGGGAAAACTGTGCAGATGAAAGGAGGCTCTAATACCCTGTAGAGCTATCCTAGAGATATGCCCCCCATTGTCTGTGATGGGAATATCCCTTTAATTCTGCAATGCCAAAAGAGATTATAATAAGCCCCCTTTCACACGAGTGAGTTCCATGAATTGGACTTGCAGCATTTGTCAGCGAGGGCACCCGTTCTGACCTCCCAGCACTGACCGGTCACATGGCATTATATTGATTTATCATGCTATGCAATCTTACAGTTCAGCATTATGTCAGTGTTATACAATACATTCCAGACCTGTAAGGGTTACATAGCATCATAAATACATATAATGCTATGTAATCCCGTCAGTGCTGGGAGGTCAGGATGGGTGCTATCGCTGACACACGCTGCAAGACCAATGTGTGGAACTCGCTTGTGTGAAAGGAACCTAAGACCTGAGGCAATGGTCTGCAGGTGACTCCCTGATTAGCTTCAGGGCACCATCCGAGATGCTCTGAATATGGTGCTGTAGGGTCCATTCACACGTCCGTGTGTGTTTTGCGGATCCACGGATCCGCGGATCCGCAAAACACGGACACTGGCAATGTGCGTTCCACATTTTGCGGTCCGCACATCGCCGGCAATTGCGGACAAGAATAGGACATGTTCTATTTTTTTCGGGAATGGAAATGCAGACGGGAATGGAAATGAGTGGGTCTGCAATTCCGTTCGGCAAAATTTGGAACAGAATTGCGGACGTGTGAATGGAGCCTGATGGATCAAAAATAGGAAGCGAATAGCAAGTATAGCATGGATATTTTTCAAAAAAGGAGGTTGAAGGTGCACGACATAACATAACTTCAATAAAAAAAGACAATCTTATAGCCTGGGCCAGAATTACCATCTGTGTAACTACACAGGGGCCAGCAGGCAAGGAGGCCACTGCAAACAGGATTTATTTAACAGATCTTGAGACGCTATATGATTAATAACATTCTGACTTCAAATTAGCAGCTGGAAAGATATGGACCCATATAATTTTTCTGCACAGGGGATCCTGCATTGTTTGTGTCTGCCCCTGCCATAGCCACAAACATCCTCACAACTGGAATTACTTAGGTTGTCACATTATAAACATTTGTACTTACGTCTTACAAGAATTTATTTCTTGTCTGCCTTTTGTTACTTGCACAACTGGTTATAATACAATTAAATTCCATCATCTGTTTCTTTTGATCAAACAATTCCTACATCAGTAATGCAGCACATAAGAAGGAAAAGTTAGATGCGGCAATCAATACACCCCAAAGAGACAGCAAAAAATGTTATTCACAGGAAATGAAACATTTCAAACCTGTCTCATTATAAAAATATAACATTGTATAATACACTGAAGAAATTTTAATGATTCCTCTGTTTACATATTTATTTTTTATCTTACAGCTGCAGATCTCCAATATTACATTCTTAAAATGAACCCCTACTGACCAGTCCATACACAGTTTTTTTAGGCACAAAAGGAGAACAGTGATGGCCAGTTCGCCGTGTTCGCCAGCGAACACACATGCGGGCTGCCATCTTAACTCACAAGTCCGGCGAGGCACAGATAAGCCCTTACCTGTGCCTGCGCTACGAGCCGGTCTGAGACAAATGCGATCACCGGGAGCAGGCAGTTCCGAGAACAGCCGCCGGGGGCCTTCATCGGGCTGTTCTCGGAACTGCCTGCTCCTGGTGACCGCATTTGTTTCAGACCAGCTCGCAGCGCAGGCTCAGGTAAGGGCTTACCTGTGCCTCGCCGGACTTGTGAGTTAAGATGGCAGCCGCCTGTGTTCGCGGGCGAACATGGCAAACTGGCCATCACTGAAGGAGAATACTGTTTGAGCTGTGTGTGGCTGAAGGAGGGGGAGGAGGCAACAATCTAAGCTTTAAAGAGGACCTTTCATCGGTCCAAACATTGTAAGATAATTATCAGGCTACATAAAGCGGCGCCCAGAGATCGCCCGCTGTGTCCTCCGGTATCTTCATTGAATTGGTTCTACTAGGCGGAGTCTGCCCTGTTTCACCCTGAGCGTTCCTTCTCTCCTTGGGAGAAGGAACGCCCAGGGTGAAACAGGGCAGACTCCGCCTAATAGAACCAATTCAGTAAAGATACCGGAGGACACAGCGGGCGAATGGAGCGGTGCCCAGGGATAATAGTAAGTGCAGTGAGATCCCTGGGCGCCGCTCTATGTAGCCTGATAATTATCTTACTATGTTTGGACTGATGAAAGGTCCTCTTTAATTCAAGATGAGGACATGCAGCCATTAGAAACTTGTCCCAGTGAGAGCTGCATAAACCTTAAGCTCTTGCTCCTAACCCAATTTCTAAAGGCTGCATTTTTGGTATTGCCAGCTTCTTAACAAAAACAAGATGACAGCTGTAGCTCAAATGTAGCCTGAGATACTAAAGGTTAAATCAGCCCAACCCTGTGATCTTAGCCAGTGTAGTGGAGAATAGAGGGGTGGGGGGCATTGAGGGGCTTACTGACAAGCTACAAGCTACAAATCTTTTCTCCCTCTATAACTGTATATGACCCCAGGTGGAGGGTAACATCGACATCTGTGCATATTATCAATCCCCTCTCCATCAACTAGAGAGCATAATTACTCTGTCTCATATCAGGGGAGTGGGGGTTTAATAAAAGGAGTGAGAAGATGAGTGCTTGCCCACCTGATCACCCTTCAGTGCCTCACTTGGCTATATATTGACGCCACAACCCAGGCGGATAACAGCATCAAACAAGTCATGCCAAACACTTGCACCCACCCCCCACCCCCACACACGAACATTAATAAAGTTTCCATTTTACACTGTCGCCATCCTCTCCATACTCAATCTTTACCATAAAATATGCAGACCACTTCTCTGGTGATACCTGCTGCAATAATAGCATACAATTAAAATCTCTCTTGACTATTTGCTGTAAGGCATGGTGAAGTTTTATTGCATCAAAAGATGCACCACTAGGCTCCAAGGCTGAGACTGAAAGGAAGAGTATGCATTCCATCCACAATCTCATCTTCTCCATTATCATTCTTTCTCCCCAATGATAATATTTCACTTTTCCAAAGCCAGGGAAAACTGTGGCCTGCTGCTGCTACTGCTACTACTACTACTACTGCTACTGCTGCTGCTGCTGCTGCTGCTGCTACTACTACTACTACTACTGCTGCTACTACTACTGTTGCTGCTGCTGCTGCTACTACTACTACTACTGCTACTGCTGCTGCTGCTGCTGCTGCTGCTACTACTACTACTACTACTGCTGCTACTACTACTGTTGCTGCTGCTGCTGCTGCTGCTACTACTACTACTGCTACTGCTGCTACTACTGCTACTACTACTACTGCTACTGCTACTACTACTACTACTACTACTGCTGCTGCTGCTGCTGCTGCTGCTACTACTACTGCTACTGC
Source organism: Bufo gargarizans (assembly GCF_014858855.1). Lineage (NCBI taxonomy): Eukaryota > Metazoa > Chordata > Amphibia > Anura > Bufonidae > Bufo > Bufo gargarizans. The sequence goes on from NC_058084.1 coordinate 80,001,861, forward strand.
TGCTGCTGCTGCTGCTACTGCTGCTACTATTACTACTACTACTGCTGCTACTATTACTACTACTGCTACTGCTACTACTACTACTGCTGCTGCTGCTACTGCTGCTACTACTGCTACTATGGCTCTGGAAGGACAAGGCCTGTTTTTTTGTTGTTGTTTTGAACCCTTTCTTATTCCAGACATTTTATTATAAGGCTCAATGTAAATTCATGATTCATTTAAATGAAAGTCATGGGTTTGGTACACAGTCACACAAGGTAAGGAACAGTTAGGGAACAATTGCAACAACTTAAAGACAGAGGCCCAATTAAATGTTATTCCCATCTACAAACACAGTAAACACTGCTATTTACAATTTACTTTGGGAATTATGCAGTATTGGTGATTTCTGCTTACTGTCTTATGTGTGTTTAAATTCACTGGTATAAAAATGCTGTAAATTGCTTCTGCTATAATGCAACAAGTTTAATAACACCGGAGAGACAAAAAGCTGAAGTTTTTGGGCCACTATGCTAGCAATAAGCCTGTGTAGAAAACACACAAAAAAATCTCTCTGTTCAAATGAGAAAAAAACATTTTTCTTGCAGGTGGCTGTTTTTTTTTTTTTAGATATGTCAGCCCATGTATGCAGCCCCTCACCCCAGCCCCTCACTTCTTCAAAGCTTTGCCTGATCAAATTCCTCCCTATTCTACAGATTTTTTTTTTTATTCTGTCCCTACATGTCCCTGTTACAGTAGAATATGTGCTTATGACTCTGTGTACTGTATCAGATTGTTTTCTATCAGACACTGTAAGACCCATCCACCCTCATCAGCAGCTCAACACAATGATGTTCTGCTCATTCTTCACAGGCACCTACCTGCCTAGTGCCCCACTGATTGGCTGATGAGGCTATTTTTCAGCCTGTGAGCCAATCAGGGCAAGCCTTCCTCCAACTTCCTTCCAGTGATCATGTGAGCACTCTTCTTCTTCCTCCATTGTGGTTTTTTCCACTAGTGATCAGCATTTCTACTCTTTTTAGTGATCCTGATCATTTGGCTTAGCTCACCAAAAAGAACTTGCTCTTTTGGCTTTCAAATAGCTCTTCTTTTAGTAGCACTTACAGCTTTTATTATTCTGAGAAATTGAGCAATGTATTTTTATTGGCATTCTGTATATTATGCCATATAGCAAATACAAAAGAAATAACAATGTGAAAACAGAAGCATCAAACCATTTTAACAGTGAAACATGTATTTAGGGCATAGCTGATGTGTGTGTGTTTGGACTGAAGAGGAGGGGGCTGAATAATGACACCATAGTCCACACCTCCAGTTCTTATAAAATGTAATCTAATGCTTGTTGCTTAACCACCTCAGCTCCCCTAGCTTAAACCCCCTGAACCGCTTAGTGACCACCCATACGTGTTTTTACGGCTGTCACTAAGGGGCCTTAGGCTGGGCCGCCGCGTTTTTACTTCTGCCCAGTCTAAGCATGGTAGCCGGGGCCCTGCTCTAACAGCCCGTACCGGCAGAAGTGCCGATCCGGGCTGTTTAACCCTTTACATGCCGGGCGCAATGGCACCCGCTGCATGTAAAGTGGTGACAGAGGGAGCGGACTCCCTCTGTCTCCCATCAGCACCCTGAAAATGCGATTGCGGGGTGCTGATGTGTTGTGAAGCTTACCGCGCTTCAGATCAGGGCCCCGAGCCTGTCTTCCTTTCTCTCCAGCAGGCTGTGCCTCTCTGGCGCAGCCTGCTGGTCAATCTTTGAATAGCATTGCTATTGAAATGTAATGCATTATAGAGATAATGCATTACATTTTAAAAGCAATCAAAATACTGTATATTATAGTCCCCTTGTGGGACTTTTAAGTAGTAAAAAAAATAGAAAAAATATACACTTTTATTAAATAAAAACATTCCATAAAATAAAAAAATATGCAATTTTTTCTATTGAAAATACCCTGTTCAATGAAAAAAATTGCAAAAAGAAAATATCCCCCATATGTTTGGTATTGCCGTGTCCGTAACGACCCGGACTACATAAATATTACATAAATTATCCCCTATTGTGAACTCCGTAAAAAAAAAAAAAAAAGACAGAATTTCTAATTTATTCTTAGTTTCCACCCAAAAAAACGTAATAACAAGCGATCAAAAAGCGGCATTTACTCCAAAATGATACCAATGAAAAATACAAGTTGTCCCTCAAAACTCAAGCCCTCACACAACTCCATAGAAAAAGAAAAAAAAAGTTAGGGGTCTTGTGAAGTGGCAATGCAAAATCATTTTTTGGGTTAATAAAAGGGGTTTTATTGGAAAAAAAAGTTGTAAAACTTAAAAGAAATTATAAGTATTTAGTATCACTGCAATCGTACTGACCCAGAGAATAAAGATATTATGTTATTTGTACCGAAAAATGAACGCCGTAAAATTTATAATGTAAAAACGCAGTGGCAGTATTGCTATTTTTCCCCATCTCCATCACAGAAAGAGTTAATAAAAGTTAATCAGAAAGTTATGTGTACCCCAAAATGGTGCCATTAAAAACTACAACTTGTCCCGTAAAAAACAAGCCCTCATAAAGCTTTATAGACGAAAAAATAAAAAAGTTATAGCTCTTGGAACGATAACCATGAAAAAAGGAAGAAAAACGCTTGGCCATAAAGGCCCAAACAGGGGTTGATGACCAGACCACTTTTTACAATTCTGCACTACACTACTTTCACGGTTTATTGCTCGGTCATACAACTTACCACTCAAATGAATTTTACCTCCTTTTCTTCTCACTAATAGAGCTTTCATTTGGTGGTATTTCATTGCTGCTGACATTTTTACCTTTTTTGATATTAATCGAAAATGACCAAAATTTTAGTAAAAAAATTTAATTTTTCACTTTCTGTTGTAAAATTTTTCAAATAAAACTACATTTCTATATAAATTTTTCTCTAGATTTATTGTTCAACATGTCTTTGATAAAAAAAAAATGCAATAAGTGTATATTTATTGGTTTGGGTAAAAGTTATAGCATTTACAAACTATGGTGCAAAAAAATTAATTTACGCACTTTGACTTTCTGAGCACCTGTCATGTTTCCTGAGGTTCTACAATGCCCAGACAGTAGAAACACACCACAAATGACCCCATTTTGGAAAGTAGACACCCTAAGGTATTCGCTGATGGGCATAGTGAGTTCATGGAAGTTTTTATTTTTTGTCACAAGTTAGCGGAAATTGTTTTTTTTTTCTTACAAAGTCTCATATTCCACTAACTTGTGACAAAAAATAAAATTTTATATGAACTCACCATACCCCTCACGGAATACCTTGGGGTGTCTTCTTTCCAAAATGGGGTCACTTGTGGGGTATTTATACTGCCCTTGCATTTTAGGGGCCCTAAAGCGTGAGAAGTAGTTTGGAATTCAAATGCGTAAAAATGCCCTGTGAAATCCTAAAAGTACTCATTGGAATTTGGGCCCCTTTGCGCACCTAGGCTGCAAAAAAGTGTCACTCATGTGGTATCGCCGTACTCAGGAGAAGTAGGGCAATGTGTTTTAGGGTGTATTTTTACATATACCCATACTGTGTGTGAGAAATATCTCTGTAAATGACAACTTTTTACATTTTATTTATACAAAGTTGTCAATTTACAGAGATATTTCTCTCACCCAGCATTGGTATATGTAAAAATACACCCCAAACCACATTGCCCTACTTCTCCTGAGTACGGCGATACCACATGTGTAACACTTTTTTGCAGCCAAGATGCGCAAAGGGGCCCAAATTCCAATGAGTACCTTTAGGATTTCACAGGGCATTTTTATGCATTTGGATTCCGTGAGGGGTATGGTGAGTTCATGTAAGATTTTATTTTTTGTCACAAGTTAGTGGAATATGAGACTTTGTAAGAAAAAAAAGAAAAATAATCAATTTCCGCTAACTTGTGCCAAAAAAAAAAGATCTTCTATGCACTCGCCATGCCCCTCAAAAGTGATCTTTATAGCGCCGCATCGATTTTACGGTGTTTTTGCAGTGATCAAAAAAAAAAAATATTCTGTCACTGCAGTGGGGCAGACTGAACGCATGTGTGCGCACAAGATCAGGCCTGATCGGGCGAACACTGCGTTTTTTGTAGAGCCTATAGAACATGTCCTATTCTTGTCCGCAATTGCGGACAAGAAAAGGCATTTTCTATATCGTTCTGGCAATGTGCGGATCCGCAAAATGCGGAAAGCACGTTGCCGGTGTCCGTGTTTTGCGGATCTGCGGATCCGTGGATCCGCAAAACACATATGTGAATGGAGCCTTACAGGGGGGTGATCAATGACAGGGGGGTTATCAGAGAGTCTATATGGGGTGATCAGGGGTTATTAAGGGGTTAATAAGTGACAGGGGGGGTGTAGTGTAGTGTGGTGATTGGTGCTACTTACAGATCTGCCTGTGTCCTCTGGTGGTCGATCCAAGCAAAAGGGACCACCAGAGGACCAGGTAGCAGGTATATCAGACGCTGTTAACAAAACAGCGTCTAATATACCGTTTTGGGGTTAAAAAAATCGCATCTACAGCCTGCCAGCGAATGATCGCTGCTGGCAGGCTGTAGATTAACTTCTCAGCTGCGCGTCGCTCTCGCGAGATGACGCTTAGATGCGTGACAGAGGAATAACCCGGCCGTCCGCAGGACGCATCCCTGCGTTAGGCGGTCGGGAGGTGGTTAAATGGGTTGTCTTATCTTAGACTTTTGGGGCATATCGCTAGGATATGGCCCCAATGTCTGATAGATGTGGGTCCCTCCCAGGGTTGCCTCCTGTCCAGAAATGTCTGGACAGTCCATAAAAATAGGCAACTTTTTTCGAGGCTGGTGGTACTTGACTAGATTATTTTGGTGGTATTTATCATCATTTTACAGCTCACAGTAAATACCTGGTAATGAGATGCTATCAGGATATTGAGCCTTAGACATTGATTACTTATAATCTTTATCATTCATTATGGTATTCCAATTTGTCTGTAAAAAATATTGGCTGTCCGTGATGTTGGGCTAAGTTTTCCAGAAAAAAATTTAACTTTTCGTTGGCAACCCTGGTCCCACCTCACAGCTGTTTCGAGGTGATTGCCCCTCACCAGGGCAGAGAGTACTGGATTAACTTGGTGAGAGGCCTTAGGATTTGGGGGGTTATAAGATAGCTGCCTTACATCTGGTGGCATTAGAGCCAGAATTCCAGAGGAGCATGTATGGCCTATAAGTCTCCTCATCCTGATAGAACCCCTTAAATCCTGACTTTGGCCTCTCACCAAGTTAAGCCAGTACTCTCTGCTCTGCACTGATGAGGGGCAATCACCCCAAAACAGCTGTCTGCAGATGAGGTGCTGGCTTATTTAAAGGGAACCTGTCACCTCCAAAAGACATCCCAAGCTGACAGCATGTTTGTAGCGATAATTTTTTCTTCCTGCATGCACATGAAGCAAAAGCTGTAAATACGATCTTTAATCCCCTGCCCGGCGCGCTTCTCTAGTCAGGCTTGAAGTCATGGAGGCAGCAGCCTCCTTGCGTCAAGTCACGGTAACCACGCTCCCTTCACTGCCCCTTCGCTGTGACTGACAGCGTTTATGTACGACAGTTTGGCTGGCTTTGCCGAACTGCCGGCTGTCAGTCACAGCGAAGGGGCAGGGAAGGGGGCGTGGTTACCGTGACTTGACGCAAGGAGGCCGCTGCCTCCGTGACTTCAAGCCTGACTAGAGAAGCGCGCCGGGCAGGGGATTAAAGAACGGGTAGGAAAAAGGATCTCCCTTGACTTTTAAAGTAACATAGACATAGTGCAGACCCACTTATAGATTAAAAAAAGACACTTTCTTCTACTTACAAGATATTGCACATGATATTGTGTTAAAAACAAACTCCTGCCCGAACAGATTTGTCAGGGGCGTCATGCCAGCACATGTTCAGACCTGTTTGAAGTTCACCAATGACCATCTGGAGGATCCAGAGGAGGCATTGGAGTATGTCATGTGGTCAGATGATAAAAAAATAGAACTTTTTGGTATCAATTCCACTCGCTGTGTTTGGAGGAAGTAGAAGGGTGAGTACAACCCCAAGAACACAGTCCCAACAGTGAAGCATGGAGGTGGAAACATCATACTTTGGGGGTGTTTTTCTGCAAAGAGGACAGGACGATTGCACCGCATTGAAGGGAGGATGGATGGGGCCATGAATCATGAGATTTCTTGCCTCCCTCCCTCAGAAAGTATATTGAAGATGGATCGTGGGTCTTCCATCATGACAATGACCCAAAACACACAGCCAGGGCAACTAAGAAGTGGCTCCGTAAGAAGCATTTCAAGGTCCTAGAGTGACCTAGCCAGTCTCTAGACCTGAACCCAATCGAAAATCTTCAGAGGGAGCTGACACTTTATGTAGCCCAGTGACAGCCCTGAAACCTGAAAGATCTGGAGAAGAGGAGTAGTCCAAAATCCCTGCTGCAGTGTGTGCAAACTTGGTCAAGAACTAAAAGAAATGTCTGACCTCTGTAATTGCAATCAAAGGTTTCTGCACCAAATATTAAGTTCTGCTTTTCTATTGTATCAAATACTTATTTCATGCAATAAAATGCAAATACATTTTTTCCAAATGATACAACGTGATTTTTCTGTATTATTTTTTAGATTCTGTCTCTCAGAGCTGGAGTGTACCTACGATAAAAGTTCAGGCCTCTTCATTCTTTGTAGTTGGGAAAACTTGCAAAATCGCTATTAAATCAAATACTTATTTTCCCCACTGTATGTTAAAGGTGTTCTGTACCTTTTTATTAGGCTGAGTTTACATTTCTGATATTCGGTCAGTTATGTCAATCGGTTATTGTGAGCCAGAAGCAGGTGTGAATCAAAAACACAGAATAGGTGCAAATCAAATCATTACACCTGATCTCAGAGTAGGCTTCACTACTGGTTTTGGCTCACAATAAATGATGGAAATAACTAGTGTTGAGCGAAGCGAGCTTCAAAAGCTTCATCCGAAGTCAATTCATTCAAAACTTCGGAATAAAACTTCAGAGATTCGTTGGTTTCCAGTTTTTCATTTTTAAAAATCAACTACCACTTAAAAAAAATCAACTACCGAAGTTATTCAACAAAGTCACGCACAACTTTGTGAATAACTGACTTCAGATCATCGGAGCCCATACATTCTAATACTGTACGGAGACGAATCTCTCTACAGTATTTTTCGATGTTTTGAACGAAGCGATTTCGGATGAAGCAGCCAAAGCTCTCTTCGCTCAATACTAGAAATAACTGACCAAATAACTGAAGTATCTATCCTTTGCATTGATCATCAGCATCTGATCAGCAGGGGTTCGACACTCGGGACTCTTGCCGAACAGCTGTTTGAGAAGGCACCAGTGCTCATTGTAGTGCCACAGTCTTCTCAAACAGCTGATCGGCGGGGGCCCTGGGTGTTGAACCCCTGCTGATCAGATACTGATGATCTCTCCAAAGGAGAGATCATCAGTAATAAAAAGGTACAGACCCGTTTAACTATTAATAAAAAAGTGAGATTACTCCGGTGCAACAGACCTGTATAACTGAGGTATCATTTTACTCAGCAGGATCAATCATGTCAGTTTAAGCCTGGTTTTATTAGGGTTGATCCTGCGGACAGAGGCACTTTAAGATTTAGATATGGCACTTTCTGCATACAGTACATCTGTCTAAATGCTGTAAAAAGACCTTCATGCGTACAATTAGATGCTTTTAATGTCGTCCTGGTCAGATTTCTTATCTGGAGATGAGACTACTTCATCTTATTCTCACCATCAGCGAAGAGCGGCACACATATTACTTAAAATCTGAAATCTTGTGTTCTGTTTTGCAAATAAATACAAATAAAGGAATAGATGCTGTCACTGTCCATATGCTTTTTTTTTAATTGAACGGCTTTGGGTATTCATCAGCCGTTTATTTTGGTCTCTCACTTTCTTGGCATCAAGCTGCTTTATTCAAGAATTAAAAGTGATCCTTTAATATCCAAATTAAATTATAGCTGCAGTAACAACAGGTCTCCATTAGAAATAGAATGGCTGAAAATAATCCACTAAATACAGTAACTCAGTATTATTGCTAGAATAAATGTATGAAGGAGGTCATTAGACACTCATATAAAATAGTTATCAGCTCCAAGGTCCTCAATATCATACCTGGGTCAGCTTAATGTGCTCATGAGGGTCTCTTCACACTGCTTATGGCACTTACATTCAACCAAATGTATTTCCTAGATGACTGCTTCTTTGTCTATACAGTTAAAGGGCATCTGTCAGCAGATTTGCACCTATGGCACTGGCTGACCTGTTACATGTGCGCTTGACAGCTGAAGGCATCTGTGTTGGTCCCATGTTCACATGTGCCCGCATTGCTGAGAAAAATGATGTTTTAATACATGCAAATGAGCCTCTAGGAGCAATGGGGGCGTTACCATTACACATAGAGCTGCCAAGTCCACATAGAACACAGCAGCCAGTTTCATAGTTACAAATCTGCTGGCAGATGCCCTTTAAATACATCTGCCATTAACTATCTCATTGGGGGAAAAAACTGCCTACTTTTTTTCAGTGATATTTTTGTTGCACCATAGGTCAGAGGTCACACATGCAGAGGCAGTAGAATTGCAAATCATGGGTTGCATCTTAGGTGGAGCCAGGTTATTTTTTAGAGGATCCCTGAAGGGGTTCATAGTCAGTCAGTTACAGGGTGTCTAGGAAAATGCTGCTAAACCAAGACTGCCGGTAGTAAGTTTGCTGACAGGAGGATCCATGGTGGGAATTGGACCTTCTGAGAGGAGTAGTGAGCCTGCCTACATTGTGGATGGCTCGGGATAACTATTGCTGATTGGGGGTGTTAGAGTGAGCGCCCACTCCGTAAGTAGAGTCTGCCTGGGATATTGCAAGCAGTTCTAAACCATTTCTAGTCCAAAGATTGTAACATGGGTAGGCCTGAGCCATATACCTTGGATTTAGTTGGTGATCAGAAACGTTGACCCAGCCAGCTGTCGCGATCAGTGTGGGGGGAAACTCCACACCGAACACAGGAGGGAAGGGGAACAGTAACTGGGCCCTAACTATCTATCAAAGTGAATAGACCTTGAAGGTAGGAATATTCATATGCAGTATACCTAGGACTTTATATCCCTATAAGGCCCTGGAAAAGGTTAGGACCAGAGACAACCCATTTCTCCCCAGATGGACGAATGGAAGTCTCTGTCTCAGGTACAGATACAAACAACAGGGAATATAACAAACACAAACGCGACACTTAACTTCTGTAGAGACGAAGGAGCAGGAACACCAGAGACAAACTCACACCAGCTCAGCCAAACCCAAATGAAGCTATCTATCGCATAGTCAGAAGGGTGGGGTCAGACTATAAAGAGTAGAAGTTATGACCACTGAGCAACAGCTGAGAAAGGGGAAGTTGTCATTAATAGTGTTGAGCGCGAATATTCGAATAGCAATTTTTTTTAGCCAATATCGGCACTTCGCTA